>NW_015151543.1:244802-247630 GCF_000732505.1 Cyprinodon variegatus | reverse complement strand
GGTTTGGGGGAGGAGGGGGCGAGCGGCGTGCTCTCTGGTGCTTTGCTGCGACTCTGCAGCTTTTGCAGCTTCTTCAGGGTTTTCAGCTCTTGCTGGTCCAGGAATCCTTCAAACGGCGACCCGGCTGGCTTCGGTCTGATGGACGGCTCTAGGCTGGGCGGTTCTAGGCTGGACGGTTCTAGGCTGGAGGATCTCATAGGTGGGGGGGGAGGAGCCGTCTCCACAGAACCAGGTCTGGATTCTCTTTCAGCCGATGAAGACTTGGACCTGTTTTCCTTGGCCTGACTGGCCAGTTTAGAAACCTCTCCGGAAGTCAGCTTGAGGCCGATGGAACGCAGCAGACTCTGTATCTTATCGTAAGGCTCCGCCCCTTCGTCTGCTCGCTCAGCTGACGGCGGTTTGGGGCTCGGCTGCTTATCTTCTACCTCATGCAGCAGAGCGGTGCTGGGCGGCTCCCGCGGCAGACCTAAGATCCTGGAGAAGCCCTCGCCATCCTGAAGAGCACGCTCATGAGGCAGAAGGTCGTCTGCTGGTTCTGACCTCTTCTCGGCGACGACCTTCTTGTTAAGCATGGCAAGGAAGCGGTCCAGAGGGGGTTTCTCAGCGGGTGGAGGCTGCTGTGGTGAACCCAGTCTTTGTTTAGGAGAAGGAGATCTTGGAGGAGAATCGATGGGAGAAGGAGGCCTGAACGTGGAGGGAGTGGGAGCCGTCTGGGTCGCCGGGCTGGCAGAACGATTAGGATTCTGGCTGGTCGAAGAAAATGGCGAAGGGTCACGAGAATCTGCAGACCGACTTGGTTTGTCTGGTGGTCGTTCCCTGTATGCTGGGTCGTAGAAATGCTCATCGTAATGCTCGTTGTAAACGTCATATCGATCGGTGTAGCGATGGCTGACGGAGGGCGCCCCGCCGTAGGGAGGCTCCCCATAGAGACGACCGTCATAAGGCCGGTCGCCATAAGCGCCGTCTGAGTAGGGATGAGCGTACGGGCCGCTGTAGGGCCCCCCATAGTGACGGCCAGGGTACGGACCGTACGGTCGATCGTAGTAAGGGTCGCTGTAGGGGGGGCGGTGGTATTCCGACTCTTCTGGTCGCTTCTTTAGAATCGGCCGTGGTAAAGTTATCCTGCCGTGGTCGTAGTCGATGCAGGTCCGTCCTCCAGGCTCTTGGGTTCTTGGATCAAATTCAACCAGTGACTTTTTATAGGCGATCATCTCGTTCAGTTCCTCCAGTTCCCTTTTTTTCCTCGCCAACTCACTATCTACAACTCCACCTCGTCGCGGCGAAGGGCTCAGCTCCCGCCTCTTCCGGTGACCTTCCTCCCGCTCCCTGCTGGATCTACTTCTCTTCTTGGAGGCGCCATCTTTGCTTTTTGCTCTGTCCCTTCTCGGGCTTCTGCTGTGACTCCTGGAGCGGCTCCGGGTGGACCTGTAGGACCTGTCTCTGCTCCGTCTGTGCCGGCTGCTACTGCGATCGCGCTCCCTGCTCGAGCTAGATCTCTTTTTCACCACGCGGCCAAACTGATCTCTTGATGGACTCCTGCTCTTACTGCGATCCTTGGTCCTGCTGGGACTTCTGCTCCGACTTCGACTCCTACTTCGGCGGTACCGGGTTCGAGTGGCGCTGTGATCATTCCGAAGACTTTTAACTACTGCCTTCATTTTCTCTGCCTCTGGTTTCTGAGTTCTGAAATGCAAAAGAAATCAGAAGTCAGAGGGAGAGTTTTCCACTCAGATCGTTTTAAATATCTTACATGTCTCCAAAAAAAGAACATTTACTCAGTTGCTTCAGGTGGTTTGGTCAACTTGATGGTCATCTGTCAAATCAGAGGACAAACATCAGATCAGGAGAGTATTGGTGTCTGTAGATCTCTGCTCACCATGACGCCCAACAAATGAGAACAACCAGGAACTGCTAACCTTTGCTTTGCTAGCACCGATGCCGCCAATTTTCCGAACTGGGAGGAAAACCTTCTCAGTGAAACGTTTGATCCTGATAGCCTGCCTCCCTCCTTCATGCTTTAAAAACATAAGAGACACATTTTCAGCCATAGATATACGGAGATGTGGTTCCAGCACAGAAAACGGTCAAAATGTTTGAATTAGAGAAACTGGTGGAACAAACCGGGACGATGCTGAATTCGACCTTCTCGTTCAGCTCCAGCTTCTTCCGCTCTATGACCTCTGACATCCGGAAGAAGAGCTGAGGGTTCTCCGAACACTTGATGAGGCCAGACTCCTCCGAGAACTCGATGACGATGCCCTGGTTTGATGGAACACCAGATGAAACGGATCAAAGCGTAACGCCACTCAGTCAGCAGGAACAGTCTCCTGAAGAGGCTAAAACTGAGATTATTAATAAAGTTGAAACTAAACCCCAGAGATCTTACATGGTGCCGTTGTTCGATGGACTCTTCAAAGGAGTCGGGAAGAATTTCTACAAAGGTTGCGTGCTCCTCTTTCGTCTCCTGGTGAGTCGCCAGGCTGAAGCGCACCTTCAGAGGGACATTGGATGGAAAACAATCACAGTCAGTTTCTGTCACTGGACAGAAGGACAGCAGCATGGTGTCCCCTCAGGAGGACCCGTTTGTCCTCACCTTGTCTCCAACCAGCATGGTGGCCATCGTCAGCAAGTCATTGGGGCCAAAGGGGAGCTGCTTCTGTTGGCCGTTGATGGTCATCACCAGTCGGCCCGTCTCACGGCCTGAATCCTCCTCCTTCTTCACCTCCACCCGCTCCGCTTTAAGCACCTCCTCCTTCTTCACCTCCACCTGCTCCGCTTTAAGCACCTCCTCCTTCTTCACCTCCACCTGCTCCGCTTTAAGCACCTCC
>NW_015151543.1:240710-242317 GCF_000732505.1 Cyprinodon variegatus | reverse complement strand
AGGGAGACTCTTTACAGAGCAGGGAGACGGCTTTACAGAGCAGGGAGACGCTTTACAGAGCAGGGAGACGGCTTACAGAGCAGGGAGACGCTTTACAGAGCGGGAGACGGCTTTACAGAGCAGGGAGACGGCTTACAGAGCAGGAGAGTATAGCTCCACCTGCTGGTAGGAAACCATCCCATCCTCACCTTTTCTTTGGCGGCTGCCAGAGCTGCAGCCACGTCCACCTTCTTCCTCTCTGCCTCCCTCTCCTCCTTTTCCTGCTCCTTCCTCCTCCTCTCCTCCTCCTCCTTATTCCTCTTTTCCTCCTCCTCCCGTTTTTTCTGCTCCTGCAGGATTTTGTCTTCGGCCACCTTATTCCTCTTCACCCTCCTCAGCCTGATGGCTCTCTTGTCGGGTTTCCCCTGCAGGAAGCAAACGGTCAGTGCTGGTGCATCATGGGAGCGGCTGGGTCCGGTTCCGACACTCACCGCCATCACTGTGAACTCCACCTCTTTCCCCACATCATCAGGGTTGAACTCTGTGTCGCTGAAGTTCTCACAGGTGTCAAAGGGAATGTCTCCATGGTCGGCTGAGCTGATGACTCCCTCCTCGTCTCCCAGCGAGGTGATGGTGCCCTGCAGACAGAACATGGCGGATCAGGAGCTCTGACCCTCTGGAGCCTTCAGGTCTTCTAGAAAAGGGGGCGGAGTTTACCAGCTCTCTGATCTCCTTGGTGTAGGCGAAGGTGAAGGGGATCTTGGGTCGGATGTTGGCGGCTCGCCTCTTGTTATTCTTGCTGTTGATGAGCAGGTTCATGAGCACGTGGTCGTTCTTCAGCAGAGTCACGCTGCAGGCCTTGTGGTTGAAGGAAACGTTGGTCTTCAGAGGGCCGATGTTGGCGTGGATCTGACCCGGATACCCTGGAACATTGCCCTGCAGACAGCCGTTAGCAAAGCTGGTAACCTCCTCCCTTCAGGTCATCAGTGCAGCTCTAAAAACCTTAAACTCCGCTGCTCCTCTTCTTCCTTCCAATCAGAGCCTTAGACCAGGCGAAACATCGAATAACCTCCATGTATCTACAGTTCCCCACGATCAATAGCTAAAAATACTCTATCGCAAACATAGAGTTAGAATATCCATCATGACATTAAGCCGTCTGCATCCATAGAGGTTTATTTTTCCCACACCCTTTGAATGCATCATAAACCCCTCCTCCTGACAGGATTAGCCATATATGGCAGCATTTTGGATTTCACGCCGAGGACAGCGAACTAAAGGCGCTTATTTGTAAGACATGCCAGAAAACTGCAAAAAGTTAGCAGTATAAACTTATTTCACCTTTATAATTTCCAGCAGGTAAAGATCAATGCTGACAGATTCTCTGATAATTGTTTTTATAATCTGAGATCAATTTATAATTTTTTTCCCCTTTGTTTCCTGTTTGGTTGCTGGGATCTTATTAAAGGTCTAATTCTGACACATAAAGACATCATGAAGCAGAAAAGCTTTGATCTGGTTAAAATAAAACCGTTTAAATTTGAAACCCAGCGTTCGAGTAAATCAGTGGAATTCTCTGCTCTATTGTTTTTAAAGTTGTAGGGAAATCATATTTAAATGTCAAATCA
>NW_015151543.1:231143-239671 GCF_000732505.1 Cyprinodon variegatus | reverse complement strand
TAAAGGTGATTTCAATCTATGGTGATATTAGATCTTCTTCCTATCATCCAGAAATAGTTTAGATACGATTCACTTCCGTTTATTTCTGCGGCACGAGTTAAAGACCCGTCAGCTCAGGTGTCTCTATGGATCCAGATCATCCAGTCACTGACTTTACAGGAGCTAAAGTCTACCTCTGTATTTCAGGTGTAACCAGAGGTAGTTCTAATGCCGCACCAGCGGGTGGCGCTGTGACACCAGTCCTGATGGACCTGAAGGACAGACCGTCTCCTAGGGAACCGATCCGCCTCCAGCCAGTGGACCCTCTGGCCTCCTACCTTTGGCTCGATGATGGTCTGGCTGACAATGCCCTCGTACAGCTCCGAGTCCAGCACCATGTGCGGCTCCAGCTGTAGCTTGGCGCCGGGCCTGGGCCGATCAAGGCAAACAGAGGCCTGATCCTGAGCGGTGGCCGCGCTCTCCGTTTCCTCCGAGGCGCCACAGAGTGTGAGGAGGAGGGGCTCCTTGGCCCGTTTGATCCTGATGGCGCGTTTCCCCGCCCTCAGCTGAGAGAGCAAAAGGTTCAATCACCACTTTGATTTTCAGTCTGCACATCAAACACTTTTCTTTTCATCCTCACCATGATGACAGTGAACTCCACCTCCTCGTTAACGTCCTCCTCCGTAAAGTCGATGTCACTCAGGTTCTCTCTGAGCTCAAACAGAAGCTCGCCGTGTTCCTCTGACTTGATGACGCCTTCGTTTTCTTTTAGACTCATGATGACGCCCTGCAGAAGACACCACACCCAGCTAAAGCCCAGGAACAAGTCAAATGGCTGTAAGCTAGCAGACGGCCTCACCTTCTCCCTGATCTCTCTGGTGGAGCTGAAGGTGGTGGGGATCTTGGGTTTGATGTTGGTGGCTCGCCGCCTCTCTGTGATGATGTCATTCAGCACGTTGATGAGCACCTGGTCTCCCTTCAGCAGCGTCACTGTGCTGTCCTTCCTTTCGAAGGACAGGTTGGTCTGCACCATGCCCAGGGTCACGTACACCTGGCCGGGGTACTGGCGCTGGCCGGGCTGCAGGGAGACACCCATCTACACTCAGCCATGATCTCTGCTGACGTTCCGTCAGGCAGACGGCTGAAGCTAAACCAGGATGGAGGTCTTTGAACCGACCTCTGAGCTGCTGCTGGGATAAACCTGCAGAACCTTAAACCAGTCTAAAGCTGAGAACATCCCTGGAAGAAGCTCAGCCTGCTGATGAAGAGGAGTTAAAACATCTTCTAAGATCCCTGGACTTAATGCACCCAGAGGAGCAGGACCTTCAGGATTACTTTAACAGAGTTCTACTCCCCCATGATAATCCTAGATTTCTTTTTAATCCAGTTGCCAAACTCACCCAGAGCCATAGCTCTGTTGAACCGTCCATTCCAGCTGCTCTTAGCAGGAATGACTGATTCTATTAAATAAGATCATTAGCGCTCCTCTATCCGCGATTGGTTTGTCTCTGGAAGGGGGGCAGCATCTGAGGTAGTCATGGAATCTGAACCGGGTTTAGACTGCTTTGATCCAGTTGAACTTTAAGAGTTAGCAAAACTATTGTCTTCGTCTAATACCCCATTTATGCGGCCTTAAAATGCGTCCTTCTTTTTGCCCGATTTGAAGGACGGGTCCGATGTATCCTCGCTATCCTTGGTTTACCCAGGATTCAGTGCAAGACCAAGCAAGCCGTGATCAAAGGAAAGGTTACTTGGCACCGAACAGTGGTGAAAATTGGAAGTTCAGTTTAATATAATCCAGTCAGTGAATAGTTCCGCCTGAGATGAATGAAAATAGTTGTTTTAATGGTTATTGAGTCAGATATGTGGCGGTAATGTTTGATTTATCTAAAGGTTTTTATCTGTTACTGTGTAAATGGGTTTGGCTGTAATTTAAGGACAGATTCTAATATATCTGCAGTGTGGGAACTATAAATCTGATAGGATTTTTATCTTTTTATTGCTGTTTTGCACAATATGCTTAACTACGTATTTTTTGTTGTTGAATATTAGAGATTTTGCAGATATATTTTTTATACAAACATTGTTTAGATTTATTTATATATTTCTACTCCTTGTATAGAATAGAAAATCCCTTTATTGTCCCACAATGGGGAAATTTACAGCAGCAGAAAGATTATTGAAAATGGTCACACAAATGTGGACCTTAGAAAAATGTATAAGAATAAGATAATAGGGAAGAGTTAAAATATAAACAATAAAATCCTGTAAAGTGTTTTAACAATATAAAACTGTGGAATAAATAACCAATATGCAGCTATGGACATTTTTACAGTAATGGATATTTGAAAATAGCAGCAACATCAGAGATGTGCAGAATGACAGCAGCAGGTTATTTAACTGACTAAGGTTTCTATTATTTGATTTGATTTGATTTGTTCCTGCTCCCGCTGGTTGGAACCTTTATTCCACTCTGGATTCTTGTTAATGTAGTCTTTGTTCACTTTACAATGATAAATAAATTAACAGTTTTGGAAACTTCGGTTTTCATTCTTTTCCTGCTTTGTGTGTCAACAGTCACGGTTGCTAAGCAACAGAGCATACGGCGGTAAAACCCGCTGAAGGGAGGACCTGTTTGAATTCACAGCCAAAACTCTTCCTTTCTCCTTATTTTCAAGGACTTCGAAGGATCCAGTCCAGGTTTTCGAACAGAGATCATATCTCTCCTATTCTGGCTTCTCTTCCTGTTAAATTAAATAGTTTAAATCTTGCTCTCCATCCGTCCTCGATCGTTTCCTCAGCTTGTTAAATTGTGTTTAAGTAATTAATGGGAGGGAGGGGCGGCCTAGTGGTTAGAATCCCGAGGTTCTGACTTCCAGCCCCACTTCCACAGCCTCCACTCTGGGCCCCTGAGCAAGACCCTTAACCCCCCACTGCTCCCTGGGGGGAGGCGTTAAATGCAGATAGGGAATTTATCCACTCTGAGATCAATAAAGATCAATAATCACTGGCTGAAGGGGCCCCAGCAGGGAGGCCCCAGGGCTCCTCTGGTTCCATCTTTAGATGTTAAAGCTAAAGAAGCAAAGAGCGGCGCACTGACCTCAGGCTCCTCGATGGCCTGGCTGACCACGGCCTCGTAGATCTCCGGGTCCACGTCTTCGGTTCCACCTGGAGCGACTTTCACATCGGTGGCTACGGCGTGGCCCTGTTCAGGAACCACAGGGCGTCTCATTGAACCGTTCTGACATGATGGCGGGGAAAAGCGGAGCAGACCCACCTTCTCCTGGCAGGCCGTGAAGTGGACTCGGACGCCGGGCGTCAGGGCTTTAGGGTTCCCAAAGAAGACGTTGAAGTTGAACTGGAACTTCTCCAGGTCTTCCCTCTCGATGTAGCCGAACGTCGGCTGTAGAGCAGAGAGACGGTTACCCGATGCGGCCCATCAGAGAACCAAGCAGAGCTAACGGCGTCCTCACCCCGACGAAAGAGATGATCCCCGTGGATCTGCCCGGTGGAGGCCTGAGGACACAGAGACGCTCAGATTAACCAGCTGCTCACAGCTGGAGCCGCAGCGCAGCGCAGCGCCGCCTCGCCACACTCACTTGGAAAATCTACGCTTTCCCAGCAGCCCCATGGCTTTGGCCGTCTTCCTGGACGCAGGGCTGTCAGCAGGAGTGGGGGGGGCAGCGGGGGCAGGGTCCGGAGCAGCGGTGAGGGTCGGCGGCTCCGGGTCCTTCTTGATCTCGGCGGAAGTCGCGTCGTCGGGCGGAGCAGAGATGAGTGCTTTGATCTGAGGACCAATCACAGCCAGCGCTCAGAGACCCATCCACCAATCAGAGAGCAGCGCGGCGCATCAGAACCAGACTCACCCACTCAGGCTGGTCAGGAGGCGGGTTAGGCATCGGCTCCTCCGCTACGGGCTGAACACACACAAACTGGATCAGTTTAACAACACAAGACCTGCAGCATCACCGGGTCAGAACCGCCTCACCGGGTCAGAGCCGCCTCACCGGGTCAGAACCGACTTACCTCTGACGTCCAGACGGGGGCGGGGAAGGGAGGGAACGCAAAGGGAGGCACACAGCCCGGCGGCGGCACAGGAGGGACGGCTGCGGGGTCCGGAGGAGGCATCCCAACAGGACCGGGTAGAGGGACACCTGGTGGAGGGACAGGGGGGAGAGGTCCAGGGGGGGCCCACGGCTCAGGAGGACCCTCTGGACCCCACCCTCTCCAGTTTGGGGGACGCTCCCAGTCTGGAGGAGGGACCCAGTCATCAGGGTAGCGCCCCCAACCTGGTGGGGGAGGCCCTCTGGGGTCCCAATCAGGAGGTAAGTGGCCCCTTGGACCCCAATCTGGATAAGGGGGGGCTTGTGGATCCCAGCCTGGAGGTGGGGGGCCTCTAAGACCCCATCCCCCAGGGGGTGGTGGTCCCCAACCAGCGGTATGTGGAGGGCCCCACTCTTCCGGAGGTGCGGGGCCCCAGCCTCCCGGGGGTGGGGGGCCCCAGCCTCCCGGGGGTGGAGGACCCCAGCCTCTTGGGGGAGGAGGGCCCCATTCTGGCGGGCCCATGTTGAATGGTGGCCTATCCTCTCCGGGGGGGCCCACATGGGGCCTCCCCTTCATGGGTCCTTGTCCTCGGCCCATCAGGGAGCAGGAAACACCGAGGTTAGCAGCGCCGTTAGCTTCAGGCTAACAAACACGGAGAGACTGGTGAGCAGAGAACCATCCGAACCGAACCGATCCCCGTCAGAACCGCCAGTCTGGTTCCACAGCCTGTTAGCAGTCCACTGATGCCCGCGCGGTTCTTCTTCTACGGACCAAAACACGCAGATATACCAGCTGCTCACTGCGCAAGCGCAACATAAATTACATTTTCACTCCCTATAAAACAGGAAGCGCACTACACTATAATGTGTTAAATGTTCATAATGTATTTCCTGAAAAATTAAATCGCATTAAAATCCTTTCTGCTTTATCCGTTACCGATCTGCACCGGAAATGGATCCTACGCTACTTCCGGTGGCAAACTTTTTCACCTTGGATTTAAACATAAATCTCGTCTTTTTGAGTTTTATGTTTTCATTTCCTGTTAACATTATGGTATATAGTTGGTAATCTAAAGAAAGAAAAAACTAAAATGGTTTAATCAGATTTTGCCGGACTGGTATGAGCATAGATATCCATAATAATAATAATTATGGATATCTATGGGTATGAGCGTGTCCCATGATGACGTCAGAGAAGCACATTAATGGAGAAAATGAAAAATAAAGCATCAATATGTCTCAGAAAAAAATCATAAACATTTTTAAAGGTGTATATAAGCATTCCTTTGGTGAGCTAAGGATAGAAATAAGTTATTTTAGAACCATAATTACATTATTTATGGAAGCCCGGATGTACATTTGGTTGCTCATGCGCAAATGAGCTGATGGTAGGGATCGGGTAAAGACACTGCCCCCTACAGGAGGAGGACTGAAACAGGCCTCAGTAGTCTTATATCCTTGCGCCACTGAGCTGCTCTCATTCTGGTAAATCATCCTTTATTTTATTAGAAGAAACTCCTAACTCCTCCTCCTCTTTTTAACTGATACTTGTTTTACATTTATATATTTGAATTGTGTAAATAAAGTGTTGTTAAAAGTCAAAAAAGTCTTCTTATTTGCAGCATCTCTATAAATCTGAATGTAACAATTAATAAAAGCTTTTATCATGTGTGGATTCAGAACCAACCCGCTCTTGATCTTCTAATTCAGAGGCTTTTATGATTTATTTTGGTTTAACTGGTTTGAAGCCAGTTTTAACTGCATCCATCCAGTTTTAACTGCTCCTGTCCAGATGATATGGAAAAAGTTATACTGAGATGTTTGCAGCTGTGGAAATAATCCAGAAGAATCCCAGATCTAAACTAGTTTAATCCAGCAGAACGGGCTCCTCTGGTCATGCTGGTTTATTAAAGTAGATTAAGATCATAGCTGCTGGAAAAATGATCAATGTTAGCTGCCTTTGGTATAAAACGGACCGAACCAGAACCGCAGTTCTGCTACTGGGTCCGTCAGTCTGTAGGAACCAGGAGGAATTTAAACCAGTTTTATTAATTTATAGAACCAAGAGGTTAATGAGATGCTTCAGCAGAACAAACAGAACCAGGACTGAGTGGATCAGCTGCTCAGAACCAGAACCTGTGCCCCAGTAACCAGAACCAGGTCCTCATCTCAGGAGCTGCTGCAGTTCTACAGGAAGAACCAGGACATGTTGCTGTGAGGAATGTCCAGCTTCTTTCCACCAGGGGGCACTGTTCACCTACAGAGCAGAACACAGAGAACCCAGGGACCTGGACCTCTGAGGGACCTGGTTCTGACATGGCTCGTCAAACCGGACCTCTGTCCTATAGGGGAGATAACACTGCTCAGACCCAGTCCACGGTGGAGGCGTCGAGTCCTGACCCGGTCCAGGGTGGAGGCGTCGAATCCTGACCCGGTCCAGGGTGGAGGCGCTGAGCCTGGTTCCTCTGGACCACCCTTCCTACAGTGTTTGTAAAACTTTGATTCTGGCAGCCCGCCGCTCCCTGGGCGCCGCCGAAGGTTAAATGTAGAGTCGATTCTGTACTGGTGACAGTGGAATGAGAATAAAGTTCTATTCTAAGTAAAAGTGCTGGTTCTGGTCCAACTGGGCCTGGAACACGGTGAACCATCTCTGAACATGTGAACCTCCTGAGAGGTTCTGAAGAACCGGGGAACCAGTCGGCTGCAGCGTCGCAGAAAAAGCTTTTATTTCGTTTGCTGACTGAAGAAAACAGAAAAACGTTATAGAATCTCAACAATATGAATATATGATCTCTCAAAATTACAGCAAAATAAGGAGCTGGAACGCCGACTCCAGAACGGCGAGCCAAAAACTGGTCTGACAGAACCGAGCAGGTTCCTGTGCATAGAAACATCCAGCTCTTCCAACACGTACAAAACTCTGAATCTAGATGGGAGGAGTTAGAGAAGGTGCCAGCGTCCGTCAGAACCGGACCGGGGAAGAACCTGGAACCAGGCAAGTCCAGTCCAACAGAACAAGTGAGAACCGAACGATGCAGAACAGAGTCAGACCAGAGGAAACTGGATCCGGTCTGGTTCACATCAGTTCAGAACAGATTTCTATGGGCATCGCACTTCTTTAATGGGTCCAAGTATTTTCAGACTGGAGTTAAACTGGTTTCAATCATCTATACTGGTTTTAAACCAGATTTGTCCATTTAGAAAGTGGTTTCAGGGTGTAAACTAGTTTCAGGTCTGTTTAGACTGCTTCCAAATGCCTATAGATCTGTTTTCACTGGATCATACAAGAGGAAACAGGTTTTAGATTTAATCCTGTTTAGACTGGCTGCATTCTACTGTTTCAGATGTTAAACTGGTTTAACTGGTTCAGATTGCGGTTGATTCAAATCCCTTTTGAAGGCTGCAAACAGACAAAAACTGTTGGAAACAAAGTTTCAGGAACAGGAAGTGAAGTCAGAGCTGGTTCTGTCCCAAACTTTGGCCTAAAGAGAACAGAATCAGAAAGTGAAAGCAGGTGCAGCGAAGGGGTTTGGTGTGGGGTGGTGGAGGACAGCAGGTGGACTGTCCGCCATCTGGCGTCCTCAGAGGACATCACATGGCTATGAAGGGGGCGGGGCTTCATCTTTCTGTCCTGACCCGGTTCAGACAAACGGGCTGAAGTCCCGTTCCAAGTTCTCGGACTCGTCGTCATCAGAAAAGAAGTCATCCTCGTCGATGTCGTCTTCATCGTAGTCCTCGTGCCACTCTGGGACATACTCTTCATCATACTCATCATCCTCCGCCTCCTCGCCACCTTCCTCACAGCTGAAGGTGTTATGGTCTGAGTCTCCAGAGTCCGACCCGCGGTTGGACTTGGACCTGAGGGAAACCAGAGATTACAAACCCAGATGATTGACCCGCACCGGTCCCATCTGAATGGAGCTGGTATCAGCTGGAACCGCAGGGGAGAAGGTGAGCACACATGTTCAGCACTTACACTTTGTTGGCGTCCGTGTTGTTGGACAGGCTGGAGGCCTGGGTGGACTCGGGTTCCTGGCTGCCTTTGGACTGGTACCCGACCCTGAAGTCCTGGACCAGAAAGATCATTTGGAACAAGCTGGTTTTAACTGGTTTTAGGCTGACCTCAAAGATGTTTGTAAATCTAACTGGTTTCTAGTTGAACATGGATCTCATGGATCCAAGATGGCGTCCTGAGAGCAGACATGGGCAATGTGGAGTCAACAAGTCTTCTCCATGTCAAGTATTTAATCTACCCAGCCAATTAACCAGGTGAGTCCAATCTGCACAGGTTAATTCACGGTGAAGATTGGACTCACCTGCTTCAGTGGCTGGGTAGAACAAATACATGACATGGAGATGACTTGTTGACTCCACATTGCCCATGTCTGCCTGAGAGGCAGCCAGATTTTCTCCAAAGAGCTGGACCTTTGATCCTGTTACCCGGTTACCTGTAGCCCAGCAACCAGACTAAACCATCAATGACAGATGTTCTCACATCTGTGGGTT
>NW_015151543.1:227822-230371 GCF_000732505.1 Cyprinodon variegatus | reverse complement strand
GTTAGTTAAGGAGAGAAAAAAATAATTTTAATACCAAAATTTCATTATTTATGGAAACCTGAATAAATATCTGGTTGGGCATGTGGAAATGAGCTGATGGTGCAGATTGTTCTCCTGGGACGGATCGCACTATCGAGACGGAATGGGTATAGACAGGAATAAAAGGACCGTTCTGATTAATCTGGGAAAACCAAAGCAAAAATAAAACCCTTTATAGAATAGAGACGCCATCACACTGGATCACAGCCTCTCCATCATGGATCCTAATGGTCCACTGATCTAGACTGCCTGAATATGTTCCGCCGGAATCAGGTTCTGCTCTCAGGGTACCTGGGTAGAGTGCTGCAGGATGGCCAGCAGGCGCTCCTGGATGCGGCGGATCAGTTCCAGGCCCGTGTTGAGATGTTCTGGTTTCAGCAGCCGCACGCAGGAGGCCAGGTCAGTGCACTGCAGCAGAGTCTCCTCTAAACACAGGGACCAGCACACACAGTCAGACCGGTCCGGACCGGGGCGGCTCTGGTTTTAGAGGGGCAGAGTCTCACCCAGCAGGATCTGCAGGGCGTTGGTGTGAAGGTCCAGAGCCTCCGTCTGCTGCTCCATCACGTCCATCTTCTCCGTTTCCTGGTTATAGTAGCTGTAGACACAGGAGTAGGCCAGCACCTGCAGTCAATGAGCAGGGCACAGTTAGCGCGCCGCTCAGAGCGGGAGCAGGGCACAGTTAGCGCGCCGCTCAGAGCGGGAGCAGGGCACAGTTAGCGCGCCGCTCAGAGCGGGAGCAGGGCACAGTTAGCTCGCCGCTCAGAGCGGGAGCAGAACGAGCGTTGGAGCTCCTTGTTCTGATCGACCATCCTACCTTCCTCGCCTGAGCCAGGACTTTGCAGGCGTCGATGACGAAGGTGAGCGACTTCATCTGCAGAGCTTCGTTGATGGACGACACTTTGTTCTCCAGGCCGACGGCAAAATCCTGCAGCAGAGAACAGGACTGAACTGGCTGGAACCAGCAGGAGTCAGAATAAAGACGGTGGCGGTCCGTACCTTGGCCTGGTGGTGGAAGGTGCACCTATCGTTGTAGTCCTGGAACTTCTTCTCCTGCCGAGCAGCTTTGCTCACCTGCAGGGAGAACAGAGGGACGGCTGTTTGCTGCTCTCTGATTGGACGCTGATCAGGTGGCGCTGTGTGAACCAACCATGGCGGAGCAGTTGTAGTAATCTTTGTGAGTGGGCTTCCATGGTTTCAGGCAGCGCCAGCAGAAGCCGTGGTTACATTTGGCACAGGTCATACTGGAGGCAGAGGAGAAGAACCAACCTTCATCATCATCGTCGTCGTCATCATCACCACCACCACCACCCTCCCCCACCCTCCACCTACTGCAGGCAGCCCTCGTTCTTCTCGATCTGGGCCTGGCAGCTGGGGCAGCGCTTGGAGATGAGCTTGGCCAGGTGTTTGCTCTGGGCCTCCACGCTCATACCTTCGTAGAAGCCGCCGTCGTCCATCCACTGAGACATGTGGCTGCAGCTGGCCGGGTAGTGAGCCTGGCGACACAGAACATCTGCTGACCTGCAGCACCAGCACAGAACCTGGCAGGACCCTAAAGGTCCACACCAGGACCCGGTCTAACGGGTCTGACCTCAGAACTGAGGAGGACTAAGCAGGTTCCAGATCAGCAGAGTTTCTGAATGCTCTGCTGCCGACCGGAACCCTGGGACAGGATGGTGACCTCTGACCTCTGGGAAGTTGCAGCTGAAGCAGGAGGACCAGCAGCACTTGGAGCAGGTCCCCATGCTGCCCATGTTCTCCTTGCAGAGGATCTGGTCGCAGCCCAGAGGGTTGGTGCACCAGGTCAGGTTGGAGCAGCTCTCCACGTAGCCTCTGAGCAAGGCACTCTCATACTGGGGGGCAGGAGAGCAGAGGGTTAGACGCCTGGATGGCGGCGCAGGGAGCCGTGCTTGGTGGCTGGCGTTACCTTGGCGACGGTGTCCTTGTCGGTCAGGATGCTGAGGAAGAAGTGGGAGGTGGGCTGAGCCTGGCAGTCTGTGATTGGACAGTTGCAGCTCATCACCAGGTTCTGCTCGATCCGGGCCGTCAGGTACTCCTGCCAACACGACTGCACAACAAACACACCCGTCAGTCACCCCGTCGCACAACCCCACAGCCGCGGTTCTGAGCGCTTCTGACCCGGCAGCAGTAGTGCATGCAGCTGAGAGTCAGGACGGGCTCCGCGCCGCCGCTTCCGGAGCCCAGACACACGGGGCAGGTGGAGGCGGGGCCGGGCGGAGGCTGGGGGTTCCTGCAGGTCAGCCCGGCAGCCAGGATGACGGCGTCTGGGTCGTCGGTGTAGCGCTGAACCAGCAGGTCTACGTTCCACTTACAGTGGATCAGGAGGTGCTCGGCCCGGTCCAAGTCCAGACTGAGGGTGGCCGCGACCTGGGGGGGGGACAGAACGTCCATTAAAGGTCCACATCAGAGAATAACGGTTCAACAAAACAGAGGTGAGGTCCAGACCCGGCCTGTCCCCAGACCCGGCCTGTCCCCAGACCCGGCCTGTCCCC
>NW_015151543.1:224958-226214 GCF_000732505.1 Cyprinodon variegatus | reverse complement strand
GTGGGGTTTCCTTCATTTCCCTCCATGGCAGCTCCTTGGCTTTGTTCTCACACTGAATCCTGATGTTTGCCTCTGAATTCATCCATTAAAGTCTGGATGTTTTAGGACGGGTTCTACAGAACAATCCAGAAAACAATGATCTGGTTCTGGTTCAGCAGATCCAGGTGATCCGGTCCAGGACGGTCAACTGGACCCACATTCATCCACAGGAGCTTCCTACCTGCTGCACTGTCCTCTGCATCAGCTGCCGGACCTCCTCCTGGTTCATGGTCCGACCCATGGAGAGCAGAACCGAGTCCAGAACCGAGTCCAGAACCCCGTCCTCCAACCCCTGTGGTGCTGGTACCAAACTGGGAACAAATGGCAGAGATGGAAAAATGGTTACTGATGAGAAAATGAGAGTCAAACAGACGCAGTCCCCGACAGACGCCGTCCTTGACAGACGCCGTCCCCGTCAGACGCCGTCCCCGTCAGACGCAGTCCCCGACAGAAGCCGTCCCTGTCAGACGCCTTCGTCCCCGTCAGACGCCTTCGTCCCCGACAGACGCCGTCCCCGACAGACGCCGTCCCCGTCAGACGCCTTCGTCCCCGACAGACGCAGTCCCCGACAGACGCAGTCCCCGACAGACGCAGTCCCCGACAGACGCAGTCCCCGACAGACGCCGTCCCCGACAGACGCCTTCGTCCCCGTCAGACGCCTTCGTCCCCGTCAGAAGCAGTCCCCGTCAGAAGCAGTCCCCGACAGACGCCGTCCCCGACAGACGCCGTCCCCGACAGACGCCGTCCCCGACAGACGCCTTCGTCCCCGTCAGAAGCAGTCCCCGTCAGAAGCAGTCCCCGACAGACGCAGTCCCCGACAGACGCCGTCCCCGACAGACGCCGTCCCCGACAGACGCCTTCGTCCCCGTCAGACGCCTTCGTCCCCGTCAGAAGCCGTCCCCGACAGACGCAGTCCCCGACAGACGCAGTCCCCGACAGACGCCGTCCCCGTCAGACTCCTTCGTCCCCGTCAGAAGCCGTCCCCGACAGACGCAGTCCCCGACAGACGCAGTCCCCAACAGACGCCTTCGTCCCTGTCAGACGTAGTCCCCGACAGAAGCCGTCCCCGTCAGACGCCTTCGTCCCCGTCAGACGTAGTCCCCGACAGACGCCGTCCCCGACAGACGCAGTCCCCGACAGAAGCCGTCCCCGTCAGACGCCTTCGTCCCCGTCAGACGTAGTCCCCGACAGACGCAGTCCCCGACAGAAGCCGTCCC
>NW_015151543.1:213255-224708 GCF_000732505.1 Cyprinodon variegatus | reverse complement strand
CAGAAGCCGTCCCCGTCAGACGCCTTCGTCCCCGTCAGACGCCGTCCCCGACAGACGCCGTCCCCGACAGACGCAGTCCCCGACAGAAGCCGTCCCCGTCAGACGCCTTCGTCCCCGTCAGACGCCGTCCCCGACAGACGCCGTCCCCGACAGACGCAGTCACCTTCAGGGCTCGTCTCAGCATGGTCTCCAACCATTGGTGAGACCAACCTCTAAAGGGATGCTGGGAGTCTCTCCATGGACAGATCTTCTGTTAACCTCATAATAAGAGGCTGAAGGAGGTTTTCTGGAGTCCAGTGGACCGGAACCGGTTCAGTTCTGGCCCAGAGACCAGAGCCGGTGCTGCAGAGGAGTTTCCTGAGGCTAGCAGCATCGTAGCTAACAGAGGCTAGCATCCAGAGTGGAAGGTGGCGCTGTGGGTGGTCCCTGCTCAAGGATAAACTACCCCCCCCCCCAACTTCCTATGACAAACAAATTCAAACCATGAAAATGATTTTTGTAACTTTATTTGATAAATTGACAGATATTTGAATTCATACAGTATTTTTGGTCGGATCATTTTCATCCTTTAAACTAGAAACCTCTGAAAGTGGAGAAACTAAAGATCTCAGAGGATCTCAGCGCCTCCTGCAGCCGATGGCTGCTGAGGCGGCATGTCGCCACCTGCAGGGCGTCTGAACCTCTGTTACAGACCCAGGTCGGTAACCTGGTGAAAAGGGGCGGAGCCACAGGAGCGATAGACCGAATGAACCAACAGGCTTTGGTCAACATCAGACTTTATTCAGGATGAACTCCTTCTGGCCCAGACAGTCTGGAGGAGAAGCTAAACCCTGACGCTGACAGTGCGTGCATGAGGTCAGAAGTCGCGGTCACACCTGATGTCAGCCATGCTGTCTGTGGTGGCGGCGTCCTTCGTGGAGTCGGAGCGAACGAAGGAGAACTGGGCGTGGCCTTTCCTGGGCGTGGACGGGTCCTCGGGGACAAACTCCACGATGTGAGGGTTGTCCTCGTTGCGTCGGACGCAGCCTTTGTTGATGACATGCATGATGCAGGACAGCACGTCGCCGGTGCTGCAGGCGAATCGGCCGGCGCCCGCAGGCCGAGACGCCTCCTGCTTCTGACACGAGTCCAGGACCTGAGGAGGACAGGAGGTGAAGGCGGCGTTGCAGGAAGAACTGCGGGTCAGAATCAGAGCCGGGCTCACCTTAAAGACCAGGTTATCGATGTGCATCTCCTTCTCCTGCTTCATGATGTTCACGATCAGACAGTAGATGAAGTTCCTCTTCCTCTCCAACGTCCCCGCAGCGTCTTCGTCCACATTCAGGTACGTCTGCCTGGGCAGCAGCTGCGTCACCGTGTCGCCCTGCACACTGCGCGTCAGCACCTCCTGGTTCAGCCGGAGCACACCTGAGGACGGGAGGGGGTTAGAGAGGGGACAGACATGATGGGGGGACGAAGAGGAGAAAAGCTGACCGGCGGCGGGCTCGTCCGGAGGGCTGCAGGTCAGCGGTCCTCCCTCGCTGATGAGCGGCTGCAGGGCGTGCAGCAGGACGGCAGCGGACAGTCCGCTCTCCTGCAGCAGATCTTGGACTCTGACCTCCTGCAGAGACACAGCAATGGAACGGATCAGAACCGCCTCGAACCCAGAACCCTGCAGGGAGCTGGACCCACAGCAGCGCCGCTCTCACCTCCAGACTGTTGAACTGCAGCAGGATGAACATCTGCAGCGTGGAGACGTGCAGCGTCCAGCTGCCCATCTGCAGCTCGGCGTGACCGAGCCAGGTCCACTGCAGCCGCCGAGGCTTCGAGTGACTCAGGCTGTACATGGACTGACCTGCAGGGTCACACAAGTCCGGTTCAACTTATCCCTTACTAAACCAGAGTTAAATAAACCCCAGTTAATCTGAACCTGAGTTAATCTGAAACAAACCCGAGTTAATCTGAAACAAACCCGAGTTAATCTGAAATTAACCCAGAGGTAATCTGAAACAAACCAAGAGTTAATCTGAAACAAACCAAGAGTTAATCTGAAACAAACCAAGAGTTAATCTGAAATAAACCAAGAGTTAATCTGAAACAAACCAAGAGTTAATCTGAAACAAACCAAGAGTTAATCTGAAACAAACCTGAGTTAATCTGAAATAAACCCAGAGTTAATCTGAAATAAACCCAGAGTTAATCTGAAATTAACCCAGAGTTAATCTGAAACAAACCAAGAGTTAATCTGAAATAAACCCAGAGTTAATCTGAAACAAACCAAGAGTTAATCTGAAACAAACCAAGAGTTAATCTGAAACAAACCCGAGTTAATCTGAAACTGATTTAATCAGAAATAAACCCGAGTTAAAATGAAACAAACCAAGAGTTAATCTGAAACAAACCCAGATGTAATCTAAACCTGAGTTAATCTAAACTGTGATTAATCATAAAAAAACCCAAGTTAATCTGAAACAAACCCTAGTTACTCTGAAATAAATCCAGAGTTGATCTGAAATAAACCAAGAGGTAATCTAAACCTGAGTTAATCTGACATAAACCCGAGTTAATCTGAAACAAACCCAAGTTAATCTGAAATAAACCCAGATTTAAGTGTAATTAACCTGAATTAATCATGTGATCTTAATCTGGATCAATCAGAATAAACCCGGTTCAGACCGTCCTAATTCTACGGAACTGGAACCCACTGTGGGTGTAGAACTGGGTGAAGTGGTTCAGGTAGGAGCAAAGGTCGGCTGGAAAATGCTTGGCTGGTTCTTCCAGGAAGCAGAGCGAGGATACGGCCCAGCATCGTGGCGACAGAACCAGGACCTGGACCTCAGCCTCCTCCTCTGACTCCATCCAGTCTTCCTGAATCTACAATGAAGGATAAAAGAGGTCAAAGGTCAGAGTGTTGGCCATGTGGTTTAGAGCTGGATTAAATCTCTGTTCTGCCAGGAGTTCTAGTCCAGTCATTCCGATCCGGCCAGCGAGGCGCTCACTGATTGGTTGGAAGCTAACCGGGTTAACCCGCCTACCTGGTCCTCTTCCTGCAGCTGGCGGTCCAGCTGCTGGAGGCGGTAAAGATGGAACTCCTGCTGCAGCTCAGCCGACTCGCTCAGGTTCTTCAGCATCTGCTGAGGGAAGCGACTCGGGAAGCAGCTGCCGATCTGAGCGATGACGGCGCTCTCCAGCCATACGTTGCCCTGGGCCAGCAGCCGGTCCCCCAGGTAGTACCTGTACAGGTAGAGGGGCGGAGACTCGTCAAAACTCTGCCGTGCTCCGGATCCTGGGCGACCAAAAGGTCAGCGCTGCAGAGCTGGGCCGGTTCCTACCTGTAGAAGTGTTCGAAGGTGTTGGCGAGCTCCAGGCCCGACAGGAAGAGCATCGGCTCCAGAAACTGCTGCAGCCGCTCCAGAGTGGCCACTCCACCAGGGGGCGCCCTGCTGGCCTGGATCATCTGATCGATATACTGAGCAAAGCGCTCGCTGACCTGCAGAACAGAACATCATCATCCTCAGAACACGTAGCATCTCTCTGCTGTCAGTCCGAGTTAAACCCGACATCCAGCTGATCCAGCAGGACCAGACCCACTAGGACCTGGAACCAGCGCTCAACTTCTGGAGCAGCAGAAGGTTAAGGAGACCCAACATAAACCTGGGATTAAAACCCACATAACTCTGGGTTTTCTGGGAAACCCAAACAAACTGAACCCACTTAGGTCTGGTTTAAATAAACCGGGTTTCAACCCAATTTAAATTAACCTGGATTAAATCTGATTCAGTTCTAGTTTAAATAAACTAGAGCCGAGTCAGAATAAGCTGTGATCAAACCAAGCAGGCCTTAGGGATGAAGTGCAGGTAGAGCCTAACCATAAACCACAGGCGACTCGGCGTGGTTCAGACTCACATGCATGGCCTTCAGGATGGAGAGCTGCAGCAGCGCGGCGGAGAAGCCGTGCCGCAGAGCGAGGATGAAGGCGGTCTGCTGCCCAAACAGCTCCTCCATGGCGCTCTTCAGCCGCAGGTACAGAGTCCGATAGCGCTCCACAAAGTCCGGCAGACTGCAGCTGGACTCCAGGAACCTTTTCACCTGAAGGAACGATGCGATTCTCATCACACGGTTTCATATCTGAGACCCGCAGAAGGTGGCTGAGCGGTGCTGGGCTTTACCTGCTGCTGCACCACCCCCTGCCAACAGAGGGCGATGCCTGCGATGCTGCTGCTGCTCCTCACTTTGGGCTTGACCGAGGAAGATGAGGAAGAGGAGGAGGCAGTGGGGCCATCTTTGTTTTTGCCCTCCTTCCCATCTAAAAGACATCAGAGACGTGATGTTTGCTGCAGCAGGCAGAGTTAACCAGAACCAGGCTGCAGCCACAGACAGAACACAGAACCCGCTCCGCTTCCCTCCGACTCAGAACCGGGTCTGCCTCAGATCTGGATCCGAGTCAGAACCGGGTCAGAGTCAGAACCACCAGGGGAGGAGCTCAGAAACAAACATGAGCTGAACAAGCTGGGTGGATGGGCGGGTTCAGGCGCCCCCTGCTGATGGGTTCTGGTTTTAGAGTGCAGCGCCCTCTGGTGCTGCCTAGGGGAAGTGACTCGGTGAGCCCTTCAGGTCATGAACAGATTGACCAGCTGGGGGAGGCCTGCCAGCATCCTGTCCTGGTGAGGACCAATGAAATGAGAGCAGAACAACAGACAGAACGGGCTTCAGATCCGAGTTCATACTCACTCTTCAGCTCTTTGCTCCTGTTCAGACCTTCTGCAAACAAAACAAACTCCTTTAGTCTCTGAGATCAGAGGCAAAGTCCTCCTACTGTCCTGCCTGTGGACCAGTCCGTCCGCTAGACACGCTGGACCAGTCCGTCCTCTCTGGAACTGGGCCAGTCCGCTGGACGAGCTGGGCCAGTCCGTCCACTGGACAGGTCCTGTCCGCTGGACGAGCTGGACCAGTCCCTCCTCTCTGGAACTGGTCCAGTCCGCTGGACGAGCGGGACCAGTCTGCTGGACGAGCGGGACCAGTCTGTCCCCTTGGGGAGCTGGACCTGAACTGCTACAGCGATAGCGTCACACTCACTGGACTTTACAGGTGGTTTGAGCTCCTCGTCATCAGGCGCGCTGGTGTCCACGTGGACCAGGAGGTGGGTGAGACGCCTCACTCTGGAGTTAAAGATGGCCGCCCGGCCCTTACAGCGGCGGGCCGACTCTGCGTTGTCCAGGTACTCGCTGAGCAGCCAGGAGAGCGGGCTGCATACGGAGGATTCTGGAGAGAACAGAGCAGACACGGTTCAGTTGACCAGGCTTCAACCCGTCTGGGTCAGAACCTCAGAGTTCTGATCAGGGTGTAAGGAGGCGTGTCGGGGTCACCTGACTGGGTGATGCTGAGAACGATGGGGCTAATCAAGGCCTCCCAGCAGGTCCGGCCCAGGGCCTCGGCTGCCTCGGCGTCCGGCAGGAACCGGTCTGCAAACATCTGCTCGTGCCTCAGCGCACTCTTCAGCCTGAAAATGCAAACACACCCTGGTTCCGGTTCTGTGGCTGCAGGGTGACCCGTTAATCTGGACAGAGGAAATCGTACTTGTTGAAGAGCTGCAGCAGCTGAGCCTTGTCTTCCACCACCTCCTGACACCAGGTGTGGGCCTTGGTGCTGTAGAACAGGTAAGTACGCCGGCACAGCTGCTCCTTAAACACGGGCCAGAAGGTGGGCTTTGGACCCAGCACCTCGAAGCCGTGGACCCGAGTGTCGATGCCGCCCTGAAACAGAGAAGGAACACGTCCAGATCTGAGGAGAATGACCTGCAGCAGAAGCTGAAGGAGCCGCCCCCCACCTGCTGGCATCGTTTGATTCGGATCTGGATGATGGACCAGAAACGGGTCATGTTCTCCAAAAGAACCACGCGGCTGGCGGAGGCCGGGACGTTGACCTGCAGAGATGAAGACGGAGCACTGATCAGACAAACATCTCCACCTCAAGCTGCCCAGCAGAACCATCCTCACCGTGTTGAGCTCTGTGCTGATGTAGGCCGGGTCATCCCCACCTAGAACCACTATCCGAGCCGGCATGTAGCTAGAATCCTCACTAGCCACCAGGATAGCAAGTTGTCTGAAGATGGAAATTAGAAGGTATCACCAAAAAGAAAAACAGACCCTAACACCACCAAATGGCCACACCCACCAAACGGCTGCACTGCCTGACCAAAGAGAAGGCTTTGTTAACTGCTAGGCTAGGCTCGGCAGCGCTAGGCTAGGCTTAGTGGCGCAAGGCTAGAGTCAGCGGCGCTAGGCTAGAGTCAGTGGCGCGAGGCTAGAGTCAGTGGCGCTAGGCTAGAGTCAGTGGCGCGAGGCTAGAGTCAGTGGCGCTAGGCTAGAGTCAGTGGCGCGAGGCTAGAGTCAGTGGCGCGAGGCTAGAGTCAGTGGCGCGAGGCTAGAGTCAGTGGCGCGAGGCTAGATTCAGTGGCGCTAGGCTAGAGTCAGCGGCGCTAGGCTAGGCACGTGTGCGCTAGGCTAACTTCAACGTGGTCCGTTTTGGCTTAGGTTTTGCCCCTCGTAAGGTCCATTTTGGATAATCTGTCCCTAGCAAAGGCTTCCTTGGGAACGTCCCTGATTCTACCTGCTCACTGTGAGGTTGAAGGTTACTCATAGCCACACCCACCCAGTGACCGCACCCACCTGATGACCACGCCTTTGTGCATGTAGATGTTGATGAAGTGGGATCCAGTGCAGCCATTAGACTCCCAGTAAGTCTTGGGGTTCTTGTCGGTCAGCTTGTTGGCTCTGTGGTGGTTGGACGACACCTCCACCTTCTCCCAGCATTTATCCTCCTTTAGCTCCACACTGGAGCCTGAACACAGCGCCAGTGAACCCAGTCAAGCCAGTTCTGCATCCAGTCCTGACTGAAGAGAGACCATGACCTGCACTGACCTTGGCAGAGGTTCCTCAGGAAGACGTCAAAGAAGGGAATGTTGATTGGCTGGTGGCTGCGGCGATGTTCCTCAATCTGTCCCAGCACCATCTGACAGTAAACAGGAAGCAGAGGAAATGGAAACCATCACACTTCTGGTGGACCTACAGGGGCTGAGAACATCCAGCAGCTGCTGGGAAGTACCCTGAGGTCCCCCTGGACAGCAGGTCTCTGGAAACCGAATCCTTCCCTTGAAGAGCGGATGTTGCGTACCTGGATGCATCCTGCCAGCACGCTGGTGGTCATCTTCTTGTAGAGGCTGGCGTACTTCTCACAGTCGCCGATGAGGTCTCTGAGCTCAGTGACCAGCAGCAGGTTGGTGCTGTGTTTGTCCAAAGCCTTCACCAGAGCCTCTTTGGTCCCCAGGCGGCACATGACCACAGCATAGTCTTTGTTGAGAGACGCCAGACGGTACAGAAAGCGGATGAACAGCTGCACCACCTGTGGAGGCATCACAGCACATTCAGCAAGAGGCTGCAGGTGATGCGGCAGCTGTCAGGCGACGCGGCTAACCTCTCTGTCGTTGATGAACGCCGTCATGGTGGACAGGCACGGCTCAATGCTCTCGTGCCATGGCAGCATGTCCTCCTGGTAGTTGTCCAGGAACTTGTTGAGGATCCTGCAGGAACAACCAGCTGGTCAAACAAGCTCCCACAGCAGAGAGAAACGCAATGAGAGCCGCCTACCGCAGAATGGAGAGCTGGACGGCCCGGTCAGCTCTATGCTGCTCCATCAGACGGACCAGGTCCTGGTAGGTGTCCCGACTGTGCGTCACCTACATCAGCAGAGGAGAGGAGCATCAGCCCTGCATTTCTGGACGGTCCGCTCACGTCCAGTTCACAGGAACCCACCTGTCTGCGCTCCTCCTCCAGCTGAGTGGTGTCGTCACAGAGCAGCTGCTCCAGAGTCTGGATCACCTCTTTGGTCACCGTTAGCTCCTTAAGACTCACCACCAGCATCTGCAGCTCCGTTCCCTTAAAGTCCAGCTGTTCCTGACACTCTGAAGGCACAAAGGACCCCAGTTCACTATCTATAGAGCAAATCACTGACTCGCACAATCCATGCAGGCACACAGGTGGATCACTGGTGGTAGCCACTGCTACCAGTGACCTTCAGTAAGAGCTGGACATAAAGAACGAAGCAGAATGATTGAAAAGGGGTCCTTATGTCCTCCAGCAGTCTAAGCCTATAGCAGCAGAACTATAGAGATAGCTCAGGATAACCTGAGCCACTCTAACTAGAAGCTTTATCAAAAAGGAAAGTTTTAAGCCTAGCCTTAAAAGTAGTCTGCCTCACGGACTAAAACTGGTAGTTGGTTCCACAGGAGAGGAGCCTGATAACTGAACCTATTGCGCCTCCTGAGAACTACGCGTCATCATTAGCCTAAGACTGGGAACCCAGCTTTGGCACTAGCGTACCTTTGCTATGGGGAGAGGACCTTGGCTATAGGGGGCGGACCTTGGCTATGGGGAGCGGACCTTGGCTATAGGGGGCGGACCTTGGCTGTAGGGAGCGGACCTTGGCTATGGGGAGCGGACCTTGGCTGTGGGGAGCGGACCTTTGCTATGGGGAGCGGACCTTGGCTATGGGGAGCGGACCTTGGGTATGGGGAGCGGACCTTGGCTATGGGGAGCGGACCTTGGCTGTGGGGCGTACCTTGGCTGTGGGGCGTACCTTGGCTGTGGGGCGTACCTTGGCTGTGGGGCGTACCTTTGCTCTCCAGCTTGTGCACCATGGAGATGTGGTTGAGGGCAATGATGGCCAGCATGGTCTCCGCTCTGGACAGCGTCAGACACTTCTTGAGGACGGCACTGACGCCACAGTCCACCAGCTGCTCTGCCAGGCTCTTGTGGTTGGCGATGAGCATGATGATTACAAGCAGCCCGTTCCGCACCGACAGCATGCAGCTGCACAGAAAAGCAGCCGTCAGTGGGCGGAGCTGGGGGGCAGTTCGGGGGGGTGAGATGACAGACTTACCCTTGGGTCTTCAGCATGACGTCGATGGCAGAAGGGATGGCGCTCAGCAGGCCTCTGGAGCCTTCTGGTGTGGCAGAGCCAATGCTGGCGAAGATCTCCAACATCATCTGGGTTCCTGACTCTGGGAGCGGGGGGCTGCTGCCGACGCTACGCAGGTCGTGTTTACTGGCGCCAGTAATGACCTTCAGAGTCTGAGACAGAGGGTCAGGGTCGGGTCAGGGTGGAAGGACAGACACATCAGAGCGAGTGCAGAGTCTTACCGCCAGCGCCAGCTGGAGGACATGCGCCACGGTGGAGAACTCCTGCATGCAGGACAGCACGGCTTTGACTCCTCCCTCGGTGGCAAAGCTGACCCTCCACTCGTACCTCAGCATGAGCAGGTGGGTCAGTCTGAGGGTGCTCACCACCACGTCTTTGGAGGAGGATCCCAGCAGCTCCACCAAAAGCTTCAGCACCTTGTCTCTGTCAGAAACGATGAGCGTCAGTCCGTTCCGTCAACCAGAACCGTTCGCAGCAGTCTACCAGCAAACAGACTACAGCAGACCTCCTTTCAGGGAGGGGGTTCCTACCGTACGGTCTGGGCATAGTCGCTCCTCATGGAGTTCTTCTCCTGAGAGCTCCTGTCCTCCAGCAGCCGGGTGAGGAAGAGGACGGCGGCTAGATGCTGGGCGGGGTCTGAAGCCCCTCCCTTCTTCAGGATGTCCACCACCTCCCCCAGCTTCTCCAGTACGCTCTTCTTGCCCTGCACTCGGGGATTGTTGAACACTGCAGAAGGACAGACAGATGGAGACGGACTGATTGATGAAGGACCTTGGTCTTAATGACGGAGATGTCCCCACCTTTCATCTTGTCCTCCAGGTCGTCGGGGTATTTGCTGTCGTCTTCCTCTGGCAGCTCGCTCTCTGTCTCTGAGCTGCCTAACTCCTGAGGAACGTCCTTCTTGGCCTTCTTGGAGACGGAGCCCTTTGCTGAGGAAGAGGAGGCGAAGCTCTGCGTTCCTCCTCCCGGAGTAGGTGGAGTCAGGGAGCTTTCTGCTGCAGAGCAAAGCCCAGTCACATGCTGCTGTGGACGGAACAGCAAAGAGGTGGCGGACGTGTCCTCACCCAGCAGCTCTTCGTCCTCCAGGCTTCCTCCTCCTCTCCTCAGGTAGTGCTTGGAGAAGGTGTGGGAGCAGAGGAGGTCGCTCAGACACGACGACGGCAGGTTCTGCTTCAGGTAGTGCAGCAGCTTCTTGGCTACGTCTCCGCGGATGGACAGGTCGATGAGCGACGAGTCGTCTGGCTCCACCTCCTGGACAGAGGACAGACTGCCGTGAGAGTTGGAGTCTTTGACCTGCAGAGGGTCGATCCGGCTCCGGTTCTCACCTGCTCATCTAGGCTCTGCAGCAGGAGGCCGTTCACCTCCTGCTGCTGCTTGGGCTCCAGCTTCTTGATGAAGAACAGCACCTCCCACCATTCAGCTCTGCTCAGGGCCGCCGGCTCGCTCTGCGGCTCGTCTGTCAGGTACGGCAGCGAGTAGAGACCGCCGGGAGGCTTGGAGAAGAAGGTCTGGCTAACTGAAGAACAGAACAGACAGCGTCACCATGAGGAGAGGAAGAGGAGGAGCTGAGGAGGAGTTAGGCATACCTGCTGTGAGTTTGAGGGTCTCGGCCAAAGAGGAGGCCTTTTCCTGCGAGTCCTTCTCAGACTGGCTGCTGCTTCCGCTGTCCAGGATCTCCACCATGTGCCAGTGGACCCAGTAGGTTCTGGACAGGGAGTTCCAGTACACCTGGACACAGGAGAGGAGCCTGTAAAGAGCTGGGTTCTGGATGTGGAACCAGAAGGACTCGGACAAGGGAACTCGCTCCTCACCTGGACAGGCGGCGACCCGTCGTTACTGTAGCGGAACTCCCCTTCATCCCCGGCGCTAACCTCCTCATAGTCCTCCAGCATGCGCACCGTCATGCCGCTCTTCAAGTTGTCCTGGACGTACTCTACGTAGGCAGAGCGGCTGGTGAAGTCCGACCTCGCCTTGAAGCCATTTCCTGGTTTCTTCTTCGTTGGTGTGGATGCGGGCGCAGTGATTGGGGACCCGGCAGAGAGGGAGACGGATGGGGCGCAGAACCGGGGCTGGAAGATTGACCTGAGGACCGGATGACACGCCTCCTCGCCCTGCTCCTCTCCACAGGGACCGCCCCCTCCTGGGAGATGAGCGGCGTCCTCTGGCAGCTTCCGGTTGCGGTCCCAGCCCATCACTCGGACCAGCTCCGAGATCAGGTTGGCCATGGCCATGGTAAAGTCGAACTCTCTGTGGAGGCGCAGCAGCTCGGGTTGGTGGGTGGGGCCAGATGAGGAGGGGGCGGGGCTTCCGTCCGGTCTATCAGAGGAAGTCTCCGCCCCCGCAGTGTTCAGTCTATCCATCAGAGACGTGACACACAGGTAGCGCTTCACCAGGGAGAACAGCAACTTCCCTGGGATCTGAAGAGACCAGAAGCAGGTGGGTCAGCGGTAACAGGTCAGAGGCTGCCGGGTCAGAGGTAACAGTTTAGAGAGGGTAGG
>NW_015151543.1:205570-209628 GCF_000732505.1 Cyprinodon variegatus | reverse complement strand
GAGAAGCTCTGATCTATGTTAGATCAGAGCTTCTCCAGTTTTCAGTCTAACTGGAGAAGGTCCAGTTAGTCCCAGTAGTAACTGAGCCCAGAGCTACAGGAGAGAAACAGGACTAAACACTGGAAACCATCTTGGTTCTGGTCCAGTTCAATCCTGTTCCTAAACGGGTTTATCGCGTTCTGGTCCTCCAGCGGGTCAGAAACGGCGGCGGAGCCTCACCTGCATCGTGCGAGGCCAGCGCCCGCAGCATCTTGCCGGCGCTGCGGCGGGTCTGCGTCTCCTTGTTGCAGAGCAGCTCCATGAGCAGGTTGAGGGCGCCGGTCTCCTTGAAGACGCCGACCAGCGAGCCGATGCTGGCGTAGGCGCTCAGGACGTGGATGGTGTGCATGATGTTCATGGAGAAGTCCCTCTTCTTGGCCATCTGCTTCCGGGCGCGGCACACCAGGTTCTTCACGTCCTGCTTCATGTCAGACAGCTCCACCTCATCAAAGGTGCCGTCGGCCGGGAACTCGGCGCCGCCCTGTGCCGCCCGGTCCGGCGCCTGCTCCTGCGGGGGGCGCTGTGGGTCGGCCTTCCTCTTGCCCAGCAGCGTGGGGCAGTTGGCGTACACGTCCTCCATCGTCATCCACATCAGGATGTTCTCAGGTTTGGCTTCTCCAGACGTGGACCCGCCGGTGCCGCCCACGCCGGAACCCCCGCCGCCGGCGCCACTCGCCTCGCTGGACCCGCCCCCAGAGCCGGTCCCGTCGTCGATGGAGACGAGGCACCAGCGGATCAGGCACTCCATCTGACCGTCGTGGGTTCGGCGCTGGCGGATCAGTTCCTCTGGGTACGCCTGCAGCTTGGGGTCCAGCTGGACCAGCAGGTTCCCGTTGCGGCGCTCTCCCACCATGGTTGCTATGGAAACCAGAACAAGGCCAGAGTCAATTCAACGAGCGAATAAAGACGAACACCTGATAAAAGCAGCAAGCAAAGTAGTTCAGTCAGTTCAACAGTTGAACTCCAACAGTTAAAGCAGCTCTAAACTAACTAAACTAGTTAGCTGACCAACTAAACTAACTAACCAACCAACTTACAAACTAAACTAACTAACCAACTAAACTAACTGTGAGTCCAGAGACTCAGGCTTTCAGCTCTTTTCCAGTCTGCTGGGAGTTTGTTCCAGATCCGTGGAGCATAGATGCTGCTTCTCCATGTCTGGTTCTAGTTCTGGGTGGAACTAGAGTGGTCTAGAAGGTAGATCCACTGACACCAGATCAGTTATGGATTGAGAAGCTGATCTATCCACTGATTTCTAGACTAACAGAAGGATTTTATGGTGGAAGGACTTCAGCTGAACCTGGTGTCTGCTGACATGTAGCGGTCCCAGTCCTCCCAGTAAGACTAAACCGGTCCTGCTGCAGTACCAGAACCAGAACCGGTCCTGCTCCTCCAGACCCAATCAGAACTCTACCCTTCCTCAGGAGTTGATCCTGGTTCTGAAGACCCATCAGGTTCTGATGGGTCCAGACTGGAAGCTGCTCCTTTATGGAACTGACCAATCAGGAAGGAGCTACAGAGGACGCTGACTGTTAACTGGTTCCAGCCCCACAGGCGGTCCGGTCCTTCAGAACCGCTGACCCAATGCTCTGTGTTGCCACAGAACCCGTCCAGCTGGGACTTACAACAAGTTCTGATCCAAACCGGTTCTGACCGGATGCACCTCTGGGTTCAGGTATTGTCCTGTGACGTCAGGGTTAGTAGTGCTTGCGTCAGAACTTCAGTTGGGTCACAGCAGATAGTGGAAGTCCAGGATGTTCTGGAGAACCGGTCCAGATGCGGTTGGACCCGCTGGAAGAGCCGGACACGGTTCCGATAAACGGTTTAGGCCGAACCTTAGCAGCGGTTCGGGCCCGGTGGTTCCGGTTTACCTGCTGAGTCCCGCAGCTGCAGCCGCGCGCGCTCTTTCCGCTTCCGCTTTAATGCGCTGCTTTCCAGCCTGGTTCCGAAGGTTCTGTTGCTTCTGTCCCGGTTCTGCCGCAGTTCCGATCCGTTTGATGCGCACTGTCACTCCGGGGAGCGCGCTTCCGCCTCCGCGCGTCACTTCCGGCTGGCTGGCAGCGAACAGCGCCCCCTGTGTCCGGAGGACCGGTTCGGTCTAGTTCAGCCTTATAGATTCAAACATAACTTTAGTCCCCATAATGTTCCTTTGTGGAATAACAGAGTTATTTATATTCTGTGTTTATGGAAAACTGGATGGAGAAGGGACTATGGCAATACATGTGCAGACTTAATTCATAAGTATAATCTAATCTGTACAAAAAATGATTATGAAAAATGACGAAAACAATACCAAATGTATTTATTCAGCTCATAAAAAACAATTATGATACAAAGCAAGTGATTAAATTACAGAATATTGTAATAAATGGTTTAGATTTACTAGACAAAAAATTGAATAATAAGTTTCTAAGACAACATTTAGTAAAACAGACAAACCCTGGACTGGTTAGAAGGACATTTATTGATAACTATGAAAAGAAACACCAAATAAATTTAATGTCAAAGTTCTTAAAATTTGAACTCCCACCAAAATATAAAGAAATACATTTCAAAACTCTACATGATATTTAACCCTCAAATAGATTAAAAACTGAATGTGGTAACTGCTATATGTTTAACGAAAGCGAAACAACAGAACATCTTTTCTTTCTCTGTCAATCTATCAAAAAACAATGGAAATCTTTGAACTTTACTGACTAGTAAACTCATAAACATGGCCTCCTTCTCATCACAAACTGTCTTATATGGTTTTTATCTGAAAACATAGGAGCTAAAGCTAAGCCAATTTGGTCTGTATTTGAACAGGAGATCTATTTTCTAAATCTTTCCTCTGACAAAAAAAGAGTGGGGTGGCGAGGGGTGCTGGTGTCTATCTCCAGCAGTCAATGAGAGGCGGGGTCCACCCTGGACAGGTCGCCAGTCCATCGCACGGCAATAATCTTTTATTGTAATACGGTTATATTCGATGTAGGTAATTATATATATCCTTGATTTTAGATTTTTTTCTGTTCTGTTTACATCGCAACTTAAAAGAAAAGAAAAAAAATATTAAGAAAAGTGTTAGGAGGTATGATTGACTATATGTTGTGCTTGATTATACTGTATTAATTGAGTTTGTCATCTTTACTGTTCCAAATAATTTATTTTATTAAATTAATTTATTGATTTTTATTTATTTTTTTTGTTTATTTCACAGATGAAATGTTCTAAAGGAGGAAATGTGAAAACAACACTTTTTATCTCTGCAGGTTTTCCTTTAGTGACCCGATAATAAGACATTAACAGGAAATAAAATAATAAAAGTAAATCTTTGAAGTGGGTTATAATTAATTTTATTCTAAATGACTTTATTCTTCTGCCTTCATTAAATAATTATCCAGCTTTAACCATCCATTCGTCATCTGACATGCTTGTCCCAAGTTGGGTCACGAGGGGGGCTGGTGTCTATCTCCAGCTGTCAATGGGTGAGAGGCGGGGTCCACCCTGGACAGGTCTCCAGTCCATCACAGGGCAACACGGAGACAAACAACCATTCACACCTAAGGAGAAGTTAGAGAAGCCAATTAACCTAACAGTCATGTTTTTGGACTGTGGGAGGAAGCTGGTGTACCCAGAGAGAACCCACACATGCTCAGAGAGAACACGGAGACTCCATGCAGAAAGACCCTGGGCCGGGAATCAAACCTGGAACCTTCTTGCTGCAAGGCATCAGTGCTACCCATTGCTCTACTGAGCAGCCATCCAGCTTTAACATCAGCCCATAAATAAAATCCTTTCTGTTACTTTATTAAACCAACCTTTCCTGATATCGTTGAATTATTGGATTTCAAGTCTAACAGAAGCAGTTCTGTTTCCACATTATAAAAATGACACCAATCCTTTCAGCCGTTCATAACCCTAACCCTAAATGACCTCATCCTTTCATCCATTCATAACCCTAACCCTAAATGACCTCATCCTTTCATCCATTCATAGCCCTAACCCTAAATCACCTCATCCTTTCATCCATTCATAAC
>NW_015151543.1:200946-202324 GCF_000732505.1 Cyprinodon variegatus | reverse complement strand
CTATAGAAATAAACTGAATAGAATTGTACATGTGACCCGCCTGAGTTGTGATGGCTGTGTCCTGCTGGAGGAGCAGCTAGGCCGCATCTCCCTCCATGGTTCTTTCCACACTGCCACCTACAGGAGCTCTGAGATTCCTGCAGCATCTCCAGCTTTCATGGAGGAGAAGAACCTGCTCAGGCAGACCTCCAGGGCCAGGCTTCCTGTTCACTGCAGCTCCTCATCAGAACACCAACCTGACCCGCCTGGCTTCTTAGGTTGGACTGACGCCTGGTCCGACCCGGTTCCAGAAGAAGCCTGCAACTTTTCATCTCATTGGGTGGAGGTCCAAAGCTGGTGTTGGCGTTATGTTCCAGAAGCAGTGAAAGTGGGACTGTTTCCTGACGTATCAGAGGGATCAGAGTGGATCAGCTTACCTGTAATCCCTGACCTTTGACCCACATCCACATGGCCTCAGTTGATCGGCCCGCTCACCGAGCGCCCAGCCTCATCTCACACCAGAACCAGGAACCCTAAAAACATTCAGTTCATTAGAGCGTTCTGGGTTCTGTTCAGGCTGATGTTCTGTTTCTGTAGAAAGGATTCCGGTCCGGCCCCCTGGGGCCCGTCTGCGTCACGCCGGCTGGTCTGAGCTTCAAATGACATCAGCAGAGCTAATCTGTCTCTGAGCAGATTACCCTCTTCATCTGCAGCAGAGATGGACGACCTGCAGGAGAAACTCTGCTCTTTAGGAGACGGACCAACCAGAAGCTTTGTGCTAAAATGATCTGCTCCTCAGGTGGGTGGAGCTGATGCAGAAGGTGGAGCTGATGCAGAAGGTGGAGCTGATGCAGAAGGTGGAGCTGATGCAGAAGAAAGAACGAAGGAGACAGTTTGGTTCTGATGTTTTTATGGATCACATGTTCTACAAACTTCTCTACATTCACAACCAGTAAGAACACTCTGCTACTGCGTGCTGCTCGGTCCAGTTTCAGTCCAACACGGAACCAGACGGCCACATGACAGCCTGCAGACGGTCACTGCAGAATCCCCCATAGAACTAGATCTCACAGATCAACAGAACCTCTGTGGGACCATTCCCACAGCAGTCTGACATCACTTCCTTCAACTATGACTCCACTTCCTGCTTCCGTTCCTGTATCTTTGACATCACCCCTTGGATCTTGGACCTCACTTCCTGTAAATATAGCTGGACTTCCTGCCTGCTGCTGTATTCACCTGAGGCACTGTCAGCTCTACCATCTCCCTATGATGCTGTGGTGGTCCGTAATCCAGCATCCCCCATAATCCAGCTGTTGGTATCTCCCTATAATCCAGCGTCTCTCTATAATCCAGATGTTGGTATCTCCCTATAATCCAGCATCTCCCTATAATCCAG
>NW_015151543.1:192004-198691 GCF_000732505.1 Cyprinodon variegatus | reverse complement strand
CCTATAATCCAGCTGTTGGTATCTCCCTATAATCCAGCTGTTGGTATCTCCCTATAATCCAGCTGTTGGTATCTCCCTATAATCCAGCTGTTGGTATCTCCCTATAATCCAGCTGTTGGTATCTCCTTATAATCCAGCGTCTCCCTATAATACAGCGTCTCCCTATAATCCAGCTGTTGGTATCTTCCTATAATCCAGATGTCGGTATCTTTCCGCCTTCTGGCCGTCTGGTTCCGCTGAACGCATCATTAGAGGTCAGCGGACATGAACGTCATCATCATCATAGAAACTAAGAAGCGGCCATTTGGCAGGAGCCCCATGAAGCGCCGCCCTGCAGGATGAAGTGAGGAAGTGCTGCAGGGACCCAGGAGTCGGCCATGATGGATGGCGGCTGGGACGAGGCGTATCGGTGGGGTCATCAGGTTCTGTTCATTTCTCAATTGAATCGTTTTGACATATTTACAGTCCAAAGACAAAAGCGGCGCCTCCTCTCTCAGGGTGGGGTGGGTGGATGGGCGGGGCTTTCAGGTGGCGGGTGCTGGGGAATCCCCGCCCTCCTCCACCTGGGTGGCCCGTCCACCAATCTTCATTTTGGAGAACATGTCAGCCAGGGTCTCCTTGAAGCCTTTCTCCAGCAGCCAGCCTTCGCTCTCACACTCTGGGTTCTCCGGGTCGGCCATGGTCTCCAGAGCCGTGCTCAGGTACTTCAGGCCTGCCGTGTCCATCCCCTGAGGAACACAGACCACAGGTGACATCAGCACCGTTACATCACAGTGATGTGGATTTGGTGATGCCATCTTGGGGAGGTCAAGAGCTCCGCTCAGTGACTTGTTGAGCAGGAACAGAATCAATCTTAATCAACTTTAACTCACTTAATATTGAACTAATGTTTTGCTAAAACAAACTAATGGTTCAGTTTATTTAAATATTCTCAGTAAGATTAAGAGTAAAAGAATATTCTGATAGGATGGTTGTTTTTTCCTTACAGCACTTTGCTCACCTGTGGTTGTATATAAGGGCTTAACAAATAAAATTAGATCGGATATTTATTTTAAATACATAAAAAAATGTGATTCAAATTTTTTTTCCCCACTTAAATAAGACAGAGCAACGAAAAACACATTATTCTCAATACTTTTTTTTTTTTTGCATTTGCAGTTTTTTTTTTTTTTGATCGAAAAAACTTTTTGGGAGTTGAATGATTAAGACATAAATGTCCTACATGTCCTATGGCCCAAACACAAAATAGATCCCTTCAACCAAAGAGAAAATTTTCAATAATAAAAAACTATTTTCTATGATTGAAAACGTTTATCTTTTCATTGAAGTTTCTTTTTTTTAATCGATTCTGTTGTTTGTTTAAAGCAACTTCTTTTTTGATTGAATAATAAAGACACAAATGTCCTACCCATTATATGGTCCAATGAAAAAACAATGTTACTACAATTAAAAAAGTTGCTTTTAAACAATAAAGACTGGATTTCTATAAAAAAAAAAAACATTTTCAATCAAAGAAAAGCAGTGTGCAAAAGTATTTTTTGAGTCTCAAATATATTTTTGCATTTAAATACTTTTTTTCTTTGATTAAAAAGTTTTTTTTTGATTGAAGTGAAGGTTTTTTTTAATTGAAAATATATTTTTTGATTGAAGCAAACAGCAGCAGGTCGACCTTCCCAAGATGGCCCCTGTAATCCCTGCGCTGTGACAGTCAATGCGGGTTCAGCTCTGATATAATGTCTATGTTCAGCATGAGGCCATCTAGAGGTGCGTTCCTGCTCATCATGGCTCCGCCCCTCCGCTCTGCTCAGCCAGTTCAGGCTGATGGAGCTAACCTTGTTGTTCTGACCCAGAAAACTTTCCTCTCAGGAAGTTTCCCTGTCTTTCCCAGAATGCATCCTGCTGTGGCAGCAGATTAACCCCCCCCAGAATAGTTCCTGATCCTGATCCCCCCCAGGCAGATTAGCAGCAGGACAGCAGCGCCATCACACACCATCCTGAGAGACCAGAACCAGGTCGGTCTATAAAGGACTGGTCTGGATCAGAACCAGAGGGACCCTGCTGGTCGTTAACCTTCAGGTCGCCTCTGGATGTTTGAGCAGCCATCTTGATTTCAGCAGCAGGATTAGAAACCTGCTGATCCTTTAGAAAAAGCCGCTAAAGGAAGGAATCCTCCACACACCGCAGGTTACCATGGAAACCTGTAACCATGCCAACAGAATGTCATCATCAAACTGATGGCAACTTAATGTTATAAAACAGTTGCTTTGTTTATTTAATATTAGCATAGCATTGTAACACTAAGGTAATGCTAATGATAGCATGCTAATCATAGCATGCTAATTTTGGCATGTTAATGGTACCTCTGGAATATTAATATCAACTGCAGAGGTTATGAATTCAAGGAATTTCATGTTTCCTTTGAACCAATCTGAGAACTAAAGATGTTTAATTAAGTAACTTGTCTCCTGCTGACTGATTGTCAGGATAATCTTTTGGAGGAAGGATAAAGTTTGCATGACAAGGAAATTATCAGCCCACATGGAGCTGGAAACGGGGCGTTCAGCAGTATGGTGCAGCTGCCTGTTAAAAAACATTAAACAGGTTCATTTGGCCAGAAGAGGCCAATTTTAGGGTGTTTTTACCTAAAATGTCAGAAAAAAACAAAATGGGGGACTGACCCTACACAGGCACCGTAGCACCGTGCAGCTACATGGATTACATGCTGCTGCAGACCCCAAACTTTTGGGAATTATTTCCCCAAATACACAACTATAAGGAAAAAGCTCAGACGTTTTCCTCTATTATATATTTCTCTCGTTACCTATCTGAAATTTGACTAACAACAAATCATATTCAGTTGACTCATATGAAAGTTTATAGATGTTAATGTTTACTTTAAATGATCAGAGACGAGTAGAGTAGCCTAGCCTAGCATGCTTTGCTGTCTATGGCAATGCTAGCATGAAGGGCTAACTTCCCTTGAACTGCTGAAGCTCGGTGCGTCGCCGTTGGAAGGTTCAGGTTCAGCTGATTAATAGATTGCTTCATGTGATGTCATACATCTGGTTATCACAGCTGACGACTGCGCGCCGCCGTTACAGGAGGGCTAAACAACCAGTTCTGACCTTATGTTGATGGACCCACAGTAGAATTCTTCTTGTGCTGCTTATGGAGGCAGCAGTCATGTCTGGAGGCAGATAAACCATCTTTCTATCCTTCTCCTACAGAGGAAGGGCCAAAAAAATCAGCTTGGGGACAGGCTATAGTGAAAAGGGCCAAACCTGGAGTCCAGAGAGCACCTACATGTGCAGCATTGACATTATTAAGTCTAATATTAGGATATGAGAAAGTATCATGAACTGACCACTTTCAGTGAAAAGGAGCTTCTGTTAATGAAAAAGGAGGATGGAGACAGTAATGTAGACGATGGATGGAGTGGGGAAAGCTGCGCAGAGGTTTTTAAATGGCTTTTAAAGAAGACAATTTAATCCTGGAAGGATTGTTTCGTGATCCTACCTCCAGAACTGACCAGCTAATGCCTTCTCTCTCCTGCACTCTGAGAATTTGTTTTGTTTATGCAGAGGTTATACAAAATATTATCAATTTCCATTGATAAAGTGCAGCAGTGATCAAATGTAAACAGTGTAGGAGAGACATGCTAGCCTGGGTGCCATTCCGAACTTAGTCCCGCCCACAACGTTTGAGGTCGGGAAGTTCGGTCTGGCATTGCTCAATAGTAGGGCGAGTATGCTAGCACAGTATCTGGTGGGCCAATCAAATTGTCAGGGCGGGCTTTATACGATGATGGACAGATGATCAACAGTAATGTAATCAACCACGTGACCAAAGCGCGCTTGGGCGACAACAACAATGGCTGCCGCTGGAGAGTTGAGGTGAGTAGATTCTGCTATTAGGTCTGTTCTAGAAGATATCGACAGCAAATTAATTTTAAAAGAGGAACAGAGAAACGCGATCAAGGCTCATCTTCTTATTCTAGGCGTGAAACTGCACGCTTTGATTTTTGTTGACAACTATGCGTCGCTTAACATACGTCACGCACTCCGTTGCTCTTATTGGTTGTAGGTCTATCCAATTGAGTGCAGAAGCATTTTTTTCCTGGTTCGTTTGAAACACGCCCCATAATCACAGCTCTATGGAGCAGCATCAGACTCATTCTGACTAGAATTGAGTCGGACTACGTCAGGCTAGGGACATGGTGCAAAAGGTTCAGAGCAGTGCAAAAATCAATCAATCAATCAATAAATATGGTGCAGGTGGGCTCTCCTCATCCTCCGCAGGAAGTCCAAGCGCTTCTGGGCCCTTTAGACCAGTGAGGTGGTGTTTCCAGTCCAGGTGAGGGTGTCTGTGATGTTCACCCCCAGGAATTTTGTCAGACGTTAGCCAGTTAGTTAGCCATTCATGCTAGCTTTGCCAATCAGAAGCTGGTGACCGATTTAGCATTTTTTCACCAGTTGTTGTTAATATAACCCCCCCAATCTTACATGTTTCTATTGGAAACAGAACTCAAACATTTTTCAATCTGATGCTGAGAATTTGTTCATGGAAATTAAATTGAATTATGAGTGAAGAGCTAAACAAACAGATGCGCTAACATTAGCACATCTATTAGTGCTATCGCACATCCACCCTCTGCAGCAGACAGAGAATAATTTATAATGAATATTTATAATTAATAATAAATATTTTAATACCCTGTGCAATAGCTATATATATATATATATATATATATAAACCCATGGAAACATCCTGTGCAATAACCCTGCATAATAATCCTGTTATTAAAATAAAAAGCTGTCCTATGTGGATTCACTGTATATATCCCATCATGCACCTTTTCCTTCCTTTGGCTCCTTCTTCTTCTTCTTCGACTTTTTGAGCTGATGGAACAAGTGAATTTCTCCACCGTGAGTCCAATAAATTAATCAATCAAGAAGCTAATACTCTGGTTATGCTACCGCTAACTTCCATACCACCTTCCACCACCAAGGACAAGGTCAGCCTGCAGCGCGTCATCCAGTGTGCAGAGAAGGTGATTGGCTGAAATCTTGCATCTCTACAGGATGTGTTCGCCTCCAGGACTCTGAGGCGTGCAGGGAAGATTGTGGCTGATCCCTCGCACTCCGTACACCCCGGGGCTGCCGTACACTGCTTCTGTCAGTGAGCCCCAGGGCAGCTGTGGCTACAATGTATCTTGCCACCATCAGTGTGTGAGAGAATGGGTGAATGAATGTAGTTTAAAGCACTTTGGTCAAGTCTCCTGACTTGAAAAAGCGCTATATAAGTACAGACCATTTACCATTCCTTGTAAGGTCAAACCTACTTAGGTTGATATATAAATCTGATTGGGATTCTTCAGACCTGCTGATCATGTTATCTGGACCTTTTTGCTCTTCAGCTTCTTTGGGAAACTTTGGGTTTTATTAATTTGAACTGAAGCTAATTGATAAATCTAAAGAAAAAGACGCTGTCCACCTTAGATACTGATTGGCTGCAGGAATATGTGGGCGGAGTCTCACCTCCAGGACGATGGAGAAGATGATGAGCGCTCCGATGGCGTTCATGATGCTGCTGTAATAGGAGAAGACGGCCTCCCGGCAGCCTCTGCTCCAGATGTTCAGCTCCTCAGTGCGATGGTCGTAGTCATAGTGGGCGGAGTTATTGGTCAGGTGATGCTGGATGCAGGGCCGCGGGGAGCCAGGGTTACAGCAGCTGAAAGGGACACTGTCCATGAGGTACTTCCCCTCCACGTTACTGAGGACACGGCTGAGGGACAGAAACAGAGGCCAGAGTCAGCCAGGTCCCCTCAGGGACACCTGGGAGAAAACGTCCCACGTCCAGCAGGTAGACGGACGAGGGACCAGGTAACCGTTGATCAGTCGGTGTCTCACATTATGCAGCTATCAGTCCCCCCCCCCCTATGGATACCTGGCAGGTGGAGGTCATCTTAGCCCTGACCCCCCCTGGTCTCACCATCAGCTCACCATCACTGACCCATTCAGACTGCAGAGCTGAAAAATCTGTTTCTATTAAAGCCGGATGGAGAAGCTGAAGCAGTCACTGAATTTCTGCTCAGATTAATTTAATCCCAATGATTAATCTGAATCTCCATTCAGATTATGGATGACAATCAGATTGACGTCGATATTTGATAGAGCTGCTAACAGCTTATAGGTCAGGATGTCCGTCTCATTCCCCATCATTTGATCTATTCTTCCAGTGGTTATGCAGAGGAGAGGAGGTTTAATCTAGAGCCAAACCTCCTCAGATTAGCTCCTCTACCAACACAGGCTGGAGGAGCTCCATCATTACATCAGACGCTGTTCTGATCCACCTGCCGCTCCACCCGACATCAGCCAGGATCCTGGACCTCACTGGGTTGATCTGATGTCCACCGTCCTGCAGAACGTCTCACCCCCTGCTGCAGCAGATCAGATCCTCTTAGAGAGAAACTGGACCACGTTTACCTTCTAAAGCGTAGACTGATCCCTGCTGAGCACCTGAACGCAACATTTCATCTACAGCTTCACTTCTCTGAGAAACAAGAAAAAGCTTCTCCATCCAGCCTGCTGCATTCAGGGACTCCATAACCCAGCCTACGTGCTGCATTCAGGGACTCCATAACCCAGCCTACATGCCGATGCTTTAGCGCACGTATTCTTTACATTG
>NW_015151543.1:188961-191485 GCF_000732505.1 Cyprinodon variegatus | reverse complement strand
TGCTGCATTTAGGGACTCATGAATCCAGCCTACATGGTGCATTCAGGTACTCACTCTTTGACCACGTCGTTGCTCATGTCGAGGTAGCGGTTGCTGATCCACTGCACCTCGAACCAGTCCCTGAAGTTGTTGTTTCCGCAGCAGCGGAACTCGATCTGAGTCATGTCCAAAGTCCTCTTCATGAAGCAGCGTCCTGGCGTGTCCGTGTCCTTGTAGAAACGGATGGCATTCTTCAGGCCCTCGGCCAGCGTCAGGTACACAGCCAACTGCATGAAGAAGCAGAGCAGCACCAGCAGCAGCAGCAGCGCATTAAAGCCGCAGCACAGCAGCATGTAGGACTTCAGCATCGGCTTCATCTTGGAGAACTTCTGGGGATCCAGAGATTCGTGGCACACTTTCCCTCCAAAGGCGTTCAGGCTGCAGGACACCATTCCCACCAGGATCAGCAGGTTGGGCACCAGGTGGCTCTCGCTGTTGTCCATGATCTCACTCCTCTTCCTCAGCTCGATCTTGAAGAAGATGCCGAGGCTGAAGAGGACGATGCCCACAATGACGGTGAACCAATAAAGCATCCAGAGACCCTGAGCCAGCTTGACCCGCTTCTGCAGGTTGAACTTCAGAGACATGAACGGCATGGTGTCCTCTCACAAAGTTCTGTCTAACGGCAATAATGGCGAAGGTCCAGAAGTCTCCAGAGAAACGATGTGAATCACAGCTGTGCAGCTTCGCACCAAGAGCTCAGACTAGACTGACCCATGATGGAGGCAGAGTGAAGCAGGACAGAGCGGAGCCTGAGTGGACTGGAGGTGTGGGACGGTTCCTAAAGCGGTTCTGATCCGATTAGCAGAGGATCATCTGAGGCCTCTAATCCTCCAATTACCACTAATAGGTTTGGAGCTAAGCAGCAGCTTCCTGTTAGGAGGTTCATCAAGCCCCGCCCCAAACACAGGTGAGGTCCAGTGATCAGCACGCAAAGGTTACCATGACAACAGGCCTAAGGTGCGTATCTGGAAGGGCTTCCGGCACCTTGGCTTGGACTGACCTGCAGTGGGGACCCTGAGGGACCCCGGAGACGTTTTACCTTCCAACAGTAGAAAAGTCCTCCTAGAGACGCTTCTCTGACCCGGTGGAGAGACAGAGAACCATGAAGGAACCATGGTAGAACAATCACAGCAGATCTTTCTATGAAGCTCCTCTGGAAGGGAGAACCTTTGGCTCCAACTGGAAGAACATTGGTTCCGTTCGGACCGCCAGCGTTGTTCCGCCTCACTGCTCTCAGGCCTTTTAATTTGAAACATCCTCACTTCCTGTATCTGTCAGGCCTTCAATAGATAGGAAGGTTTTGTTCCGGTAGAACCGTCCTCATGTTTAAATCTGAACCTTTTCTCTTATCTGTCATTTTATTTTAGGATTATTTAAACTTTTCCTTTTCACAAACTCAGTTTTATAAAATCCTAAGGAAAATATTTCTTCCAGATCCGGTTTTTCCAACCATCTCTGTTCCACCCAGACGTCTTCTATAAGAGGCATAACAGAACCAGGATGCAGCAGAACTGCAGGACTGATGAGAATCTAGAAACATGTTTTCTAGTCCAGCAGCTTTGGATCAGAACCAGAAGAAGAATCGACTCAAACCTTCTTTAAATTCATTTTTATTTAATTTTTTCTACTATAAGACCAACTCATTTGCACAGGAAGTGACGGTAAAGTGACGGAGCGAGCAGCCGAGCCAACACTGGACCCGGGGTTCCACTCCTAAAAACTCAAACAGGAAGTGATGTCATCACAGTCAGTTCGTTAAATAAAACCAAAGAGCAGAACTAAACTAAAAGCCACTTCCTAATCAACACAGGATGGCTGAGCCAATCAACCAACCAGCTGTCAGAACTCAGACGTCCTGGAGGATCAGCTGACCAATCAGCAGTGGGGTCGATCCGGTTCTGCCGGCCGTTGATCCGGTTCAGATCTTTTCCACGAGGCCAGCAGCCATTGGATGACTCTCCCTCACCTGGTTACCATGGTGACCCAGTTCATGAAAATGTCACGGGGCCATGGGACCCTGGTTGAAAAACTGATGTCAGTTGTGCTGCCTCTGATTGGACGACTGAAAAGGGGTCAGTCAGAGGTCAAAGGTCACGATTGAAACACCCTAAAAAAGATCCCTGAAGGCTGCTGACCTCAGCTGCAGCAAACTGATTGGTTCAAAGAAGAGGTTCATTAGTGGGCGGGGCCAAGGCTGAGAGCCAATGAGGTTGGGCGATCACAGGTGCTGCCAGTCGATGGCCACCAGCGTCTGATTGGCCTCCTGGGCGTGGCCGATGACCTCAGGGATGCCGTGCTGCCGCCACAGACGCTCAATCTTCCTGTAGCGCTCTGTGCAGAGGTGGAGAGGGTTCCCTCGCCTGGAGACACATGGACAAACAGGTCAGAGACCGGGTACGGGTCAGAGACTTGGTACAGGTCAGAGACCCGTTACGGGTCAGAGACCGGGTACGGGTCAGAGACTTGGTACAGGTCAGAGACC
>NW_015151543.1:185772-186603 GCF_000732505.1 Cyprinodon variegatus | reverse complement strand
AGGTGTGTTAGCAGGTTTGATAGCAGGTGTGTTAGCAGGTGTGTTAGCAGGTTTGATAGCAGATTTGATAGCAGGTGTGTTAGCGGGTGTGTTAGCAGGTGTGTTGGCAGATTTGTTAGCAAGTGTGTTGGCAGGTTTGTTAGCGGTTGTGTTAGCAGGTGTGTTGGCAGATTTGTTAGCAAGTGTGTTGGCAGGTTTGTTAGCGGTTGTGTTAGCAGGTTTGTTAGCAGGTGTTTTACCTGCTGACGAGTGGCTCCAGTAGTGCACGGTGGTTTTCGTAGAGCAGCAGCAGGTTGGAGGGCAGGCTGAGGTAGCTACACAGAGCCTCCCACTGACCCGGTCCTGTTCCTGAAACCCAACAACAATCAGTCCATAAACCACCTCAGAACCGGACCTGAATGTCCTGCACAGGTCCTTACCGAGGAGGTCAGCAGGTGGTGCGGCAGAGTTCAGGTAGTGGAAGAACAGCGCTGCGGTCCGGAGGAACGGCAGGATGCCAGCTCTAACGCTGGTCCACAGCTGCCACCCAGAGGACACTTCAGGAAGCGCCCTGAAAAACACAGAGGCTGAAACGTCTGATACACCATCAGAACCAGTTGGACCAGTTGGACCAGAACAGACCTGCCCACAAGCTGCTGGAGGAACATGTAGAGCTGAGAAGAGAGCTGCTCCTCCTCTGACTGCTCACTGTGCTCCATACACTGCTCCTCTGGGGAGAGACGGGTCAGAAACAGATGGGTCAGAACCAGGCCGGTCAGAACCAGGCGGGTCAGGGGGACGGGTCAGAAACAGATGGGTCAGAACCAGGCCGGTCAGAACCAGGCGGGTCAG
>NW_015151543.1:181123-185762 GCF_000732505.1 Cyprinodon variegatus | reverse complement strand
CAGGCGGGTCAGAACCAGGCGGGTCAGAATCAGGCGGGTCAGAATCAGGCGGGTCAGAATCAGATGGGTCAAAAACAGATGGGTCAGAACCAGGCCGGTCAGAACCAGGCGGGTCAGAACCAACCTGGCCGGATGGTGAGCAGGATCTGGACCAGCTGAGCCACTGTTGTCAGGTGCAGCAGGTGGAGATGAGCAGAATCCTCAGAGCTGCGTCCTGATTGGTCCAGACTCTGGACCGAGCTGTAGGACAGAACGCTGTACACCTGCAGACAGAACCACAGGGTCACCTGGAGCCACTCTGGGCAGAAACTGGGCCGGCAGACTCACCAGCAGGTGGAACATGTCGATGTCCAGGATACAGGGACCGTCGTCCGCCTGGCGGTCCGGAACCAGAACTGGATCACAAAGCAAATGGCCCGTTAGTAGCTGAATGAGCGGGGGAGTAGAACCTGCCAGTCCTGTATGTGGGGGTACCTGACATGAGCCTGATGAAATGACTGTGGACGGTTCTGAGAGGAGCTGAGGTCCAGCAGGCTGAGCTGAACCGGGTCAGAGAGCTCAAGCAGTCTTCCTGAAAAACACAAAACCAACCGTCAGCTGCCGTACCGGCGCCGGCCACTGGGAGCGCTGTTCATCACATGGTCTGACCTGGCGGCAGGGCAGGCTTCCAAACAGCGGCTTCTTCTCTTCCTCCAAGAGGCGCTCTGCAGGGAGACACAGGAGACCCTGGATCAGCGCCACCCAGAAGGGCCCAAACCACCAGAACCAGGAGGACCGGCCAATCAGAACAATACTTCTATGAACTTAGAAACGGAGTGAGTAGACCCGCTATCTAAATGTTCTGGTACGGTTCTGGTGCCGTTTGGACCAAAGGTTCTGACCCAGAACCTGGCCGCAGCAGCTCACCTATGCTCTGGACGGTGAAGGCGCAGGTGGCCCAGCTCAGCACCGCCACCCGGGGGTCCTGCTCGTTGGGGTTCACTCTGAGGCCCACCTTGTAAGCCGACATGCTGAAGGTGTTGATCATGGTGCTGATGCCGCTGGAGTACGGGTTTCTGAGGGAGGAAGTGACATCATCAGCACAGAACGGCATCAGCCCCCCCCCCATCCAAGCATGAAAACTTACGGTGGAATAAAGTCGACTCTGAAACCATCAGGAGCCGCCTCCTCTGCTGCACCTGCAACAAAAATCATTCCCCCTGAACACCTGAACGGACAGACGAGGCTCCGTCCACCAGCAGCTGACTCACCAGGTGACTGCTTCCTGTGGGTGGAGCATAACGCTGCCATCTGCTGACTGGTCCTCTTTAGCCACGCCTCCAGACAGGGATGCTCCACACTGAGGGAGAAAGAGAGGCGTCAGGAGCTGGGGGTGAGTTCAGGGCGGAGCCTGCTGAGCATGCAGGTACCTGGTATCAGGTGAGGCGGCGTGCGGCAGCAGCGGGATGACAGTGTTGCTCAGACACTCGCACAGCGGGCACAGGAACTCTCCGTTCTCCACGTCGTAGCTGGTGTGTCCTCTCAGACGCTGCTGCCGTCTCTGCTCCTTCTGCTGGACCGCCTCGAAGTACCTGAGAGCAGAACAGGTGGTCAGGTGAGCCGGCTGCTGATTGGACAGACTAAGCTGCAGCCTCTCACCTCTGCCAGCAGGTGGCGTGCATGATGTGTCCACAGCTGGCCGTGTGGATCCCCACCCGGAGCTCAGGGTGCATGAACAACGGGTCGTGATGTTCTGGAACAGAAGCAGGAGGCCTGAGGCAGGAACCAGGATGGCTGCGGTCCAAACCCAGAACGCGGCGCAGAGTTCTGCTCACCTGGATCCGGAAGGCTGCAGCCGCGGTTCTGGGACAGAACGGTGGATCTTTGGACGAACGCTGCCAGCACCATGGCTCGGCCGTGACCCCTGACCTCCTGCTCCTCCTGACACAGGATGCAGGTCACCGACTGGCGCCGCTCAGCCCAGCCCATCCTCCTGGGCCCCACGCAGATCTGGGAGGCACTGGTCAGGTCTAAACTGGGAGGACTGGGAAAGAGGAAACGGGTCAGAGGAACCGACCGAGAGCTGCTCAGCCTCCGTCCTACAGACCCACTGACTGATCCTCTAAACGACGCCGTAGGACGGGCCAAAAGAATAAAGACAGATAAATTGCATTCAAGATGAAGAAATAAATAAAAGTTATCTACAAAACAAAGGTTTAATGGATACTTTTTAGAAACTGATTAGGAAACGCCTGATTCCCCAGATCAGATGGTACGGTTCCAGTTGGCTCTCGCTGTCACCAGTCCTGGAAGCAGTGTTCCGTGCTTTTAGCGATTTTTGAACCTCTCCATTCATCCAGAGTCGTTGGTTTGCCCGGTGCTGATGCTGACGTCCTTAATGCATTTGTTGATGTAGGCTGACCCAGTCAAAGCATACTCATCTATATAGATCTGGTTATCATAGGGGGGCTGCTCTGAATGCATCTTTGATGTTAAACCAGGTCTAAAGTGTTTTCACCTCGAGTTGCAAAGTCCACATGTTGGTAGAAATGAGGGAGAAGAGTGTTTCAAGTTAGCCTGGTTAAAATCCCCAGCAATCTGTGTGCAGATTGGAGCTCAGAGATAGAACGGTTCGGATGGTTCCATCCCTAATATATATATATATATATATATATATATATATATATATATATATATATGGATGGACTGTAGTGAACTTATTCTGGCTAACCGGGTGGAGACTGTTTCAGAATTCGCTCTGATGGATGTATAAAAATCTAGTAATGCATTCAATAAAAAGTTTAAAAACTTCTGTTAAAAGTTTAAAAAATTTGTTTTTGCAATTCTTCTTCTGTGGTGGCTGCAGCGTGCAGCAAGAGCAGGAAAACAAAGAAGGGATTAGATCTGGAAAGTTTAAATAATTAAAACAATGAAGTAGCTCTAATGGATGATTTAACCATGAAACTAGTTAAAATAACTGATCTTTTCTACATCCTTCCTCTGCTGCTGCATCAGGAGGAACTCCTTTTTCTTTCATTTCTATCCATTGAGGACAGTTTCTCTCTTATCTGATATTCGGGGTGAGATCACAGGATGTCAGCGACGTTTTTATGCAGCCGACTCTACAGATCGCAGCCTTTGGTTTCAACGGAACAGATGCTAAGGAAGGCGTCAATAAAAAGCCCTTTTTCCTGTGAAACTCCCACAGTGGGTGGGTTCCCAGGTCCAGGGAGCGGCCCTGGGTCTGTCTGGAGGAGCAGGTGTACCTGTGCTCTGCAGCAGAAGTGGACGCCTCCAGCTCCTCCATGCTCTGCTGGAAAAGCTCTTTGTTCTCGTTGATGAAGTGTCTCTGCATCTCAGACATCTGGGCCATGATCTTCTCCCGGCGGAGGCGAGCCATCTCGGCCTTCCTCTTCCTCTCCGCCTTGTCTTTGTCTCTGACGGTCTGCAGGAAACAGGAGCGTCATTCAAGCAGCCAGAGCAGCTGGTCGGCCTCAGCAGGACAGAAGCTCACCTCCTCCAGGCCTCTCCCCTGGTTGATGGTGATGCTGGAGCTGGACGAGGTCCGTTCTCGGATCGTTTTGATGTTTTCAACCATCTGCACACCAAGAACACCACAAAGCAAACGCCTGATTGGCAGGAAGCACTATGATCACAGGACAGCGCCAGCGAGGCTTCAGACCAAAAGAAGAAGAAAAGCAGGTACCTTCAGGATCCATGTGATCATGTCTTTGTGGACCTCAAGGTGAGGAGCGTTCTGCAGACTTTCCAGCAGAGCCAGGACACTTCCTGAGGTGCTGGGAGCTTCACCTGGACCTGAACACACAGCCAATGCCACAGAGTCACAGCCTGCCAGTGGACAGGGTGGGGGGGGTAGGGGGTGCACTGACGTGTGATCTTGTTGCTGTATGTGAAGGTGACGTCTTCATCTCCGCTGCTGCTCTCCAGCTGCTGCTGCTCCTCCAGCAGAGCCATGCCCACCAGGTGCAGCACCTGCAGAGGAGGAAACAGACCTGCGTCAGTGAGAGGCGGAGCACGGAGGGGGCGCCGCCGTCCGCCTGCTCACCCTCTGCAGCATGGACTCCGTCCAGCCTCCTCCACTCGGCTCCACGGCCCACTGCAGGACGGTGCCCTCTACGGCCAGCAGCACGTCGCACTGCAGCAGGTTCACCAGGCTGCCGAAGAGCGGGCAGAGAGGGGGGGGGAGGGGAGGTGGCAGGGCTGGGAGACACACACAGGTTACCATGGTAATACAGTCACTCAACCAGCTTCTGATGTCTAAAGAGCTCGTTATGCTTGATGGACGGACGGACAGTATGTGCAGGAAAGGAGCCGTCCGTCACCGTGTCTGAGCGTCTACACTCTGCTTGCCATGATCTCGCCACGATTGGAACCAAATTTCAGAGCAGAAGCTCAAAATGACATCAAACAAACATTCGCCAAGCCTTGGCGTTCACCTGTGTCCTCGCCGTTCTGTCTCCTCAGCTTCCTCTGAGCCTCCTCAGCCTGTCAAGATAAGCCCGTAACCATGACGACACACGCCAACAGCTGAGCAGGACGTAGAGTTCTTATGGTTCTGATCCGTTACCTTTGACTGATCCGCTCTACTGTAGTGATGGAAGTACAGGTTGAAGTGTTTGTTCCACTCAGGACGCAGCTC
>NW_015151543.1:177172-180193 GCF_000732505.1 Cyprinodon variegatus | reverse complement strand
TTCAGACCGGTCTGAGACGGACAACAGAACCACAGCCGGTTCAGACCGGTCTGAGACGGACAACAGAACCACAGCCGGTTCAGACCGGTCTGAGACGGACATCTATCTGAAGATGGATCAATAGGGGAAATTGATTGACCTGAACGAGGCAACGCTGTCGATGACTCTCTCCAGACCCGTCTCCCTATTGCCCTGAAAAAGACCACATGACAGGTCAAAGACCCAAAAACCAAAGACCGGAAATGAGCTCGTAAACCAAAAGTTACGCACGGAGGGAAAGTTACGAGGGGAACTATGGTTCTATGAATCATAATGGCTGCCAGAGAGTGGTGCTGAAAGGAGAACATGTTCCCTTTGTGCAGCTGGAATAATTAAATCAACAGAGTCACAGCAGTAACATCTGAATGACACTCAGTAGCCATATATGTTGGCGTCATCCACGGCTCTGTTGCTACAAAATCTTCTCACGGAAGAAATGATTCTGAGTGACTGAGAATCTCCTGCAATCACCTGGGATTCATAGAACTGTAGTTACATTCGCCACTTCCATTCCATTTCATCCCTACTGACCACCAGAGGGAGCTGTTGAAAGAACTGAATGACTAAAACCAACCATGTCACATATTTCACTGAGAGGGCCCGGCTGAACCGCGTAAAAGGACCGCAGCCAATGAGAGGCACCCATGTTGACACTGCAGAACCTGGTGAATGTGTTTGGAGAAGCTCATGATGCTGCAGCACATATGGCCTCTAGCATTTTGCGCTGGTTATCAGCGCAAAGGCCTGACTGTTGGTTTAATCACTCAAACTGCGCTAAGAGAACATTCAGCGTGTTCAGCACTGCCCTCTGGTGGTCAGTCGGAATGAAAAAGACTTCAGTCCTCACAGGTTCCTAACTGTCCTCACATTCTCAGGCAGAGCTTTGACCAGCTCGCTGTGAGCCATGGGTCTGATGGAGAGCTGGTGGACGATTTCTCTCCTGACCTCCTCCAGAGGGTCCACCTGGCCCACGCCCGGAACATAACGCTCACCTGGGAGAGATGACATACTGCAGGTAGAGCTCTAGTGAAGGCTGCACCGTCTGCTGACCTTCTGCGCTAGACTCACCCACAACCATGATGATGAGGTGCAGCATCTCCTCGATCAAGGTGTTCTGCTGAGCCAGGTCCTGCAGAGAGGATGACATCCAACCATCAGAACCCAACGGTTCTGGTCTAAGTATCTCCGGTCATAAGGAGCACGTACAGAGAAGGTTCAGACCTTATTGGCCTCTCTGTATCTCTTCCTGATGTCAACAGAGCTGAAGATGTGGAAGAGTTCAAAGCGGCTCAGAACGACCATCAGGAAGTGGTTGGGATCCATCATGGAGGCCCCCACCTGCAGCAACATAGCAGCACCTGTTAGCGGAATCCCAGTAGAACCTTAGCTGGTCCCAGCTTGAGTCCAGAGTACCTGCAGCATCATGATGTCCTTGTCGAACATCTCCACTCTGCACTTCACGTTGTGGTAGTAGTAGATCTGCAACACAGCAACACCAAGAGGTTCTAAGAGGCCGGTACTGATCCGGGTTCTGGTCCGAACACAAAGACTCACCTGGTTGATCAGGGAGAAGCCGTTCCTCCTCCACATCCCAGCATGCACCTGTGCGCAGAGCACCAGGCAGCGCAGAGGCAGCTCTATGAGGAGGTGGGGGCTAAGCTCACCCTGGGGGGGAGACAAGGAGTCAGTATCCGGATTGCTCAGTTAGTCAGCTGACCTCCCCATCATACTGACCAGTGGCAGCTGCTCGGGGAACCGAGACGCCACCTCTGTCCTGCTGAGAAGAACGTGGAGCCCTGAGAGGAGAAAAGGAGGAGAACATGAGAATAGGAGGAGAACATGAGGAGGAGAGCAGGACGTTCCCCTTTAGATCCTGTTACCTGCCAGCATTCTGCACACAGGCAGGTGGATGGACACCTTATCCTGGGACACCTGGTACCTGAAGGTGTCCAGGCTGTGACCCGCTAGGCTCAAGCTGATTGGCTGCTCGCCATCAGACAGGCCGCCGTGGCACTGATGGAGCGCGCTCAAACACTTCTTATAGGCCCCGATCAGAACATGCTCCTGAAACCCAAACAGAACCAGCCAATGATTGGTTCTGGAGCTCCAGAACATCATGTGACCGCTAGCTGTTAGCTCTGCCGGCTCACGTCAGTGGAGCACCACTCCTGGATCATGGAGATGATGTTGGTCAGCTTCATCTGCAGGGTGAACGCCGCCTCCCACTCAGGCTCCATCTCGATGTGCTGGCCCACCTGTCTCACCACCGGGTCCATGCCCTGTCCGAGACACAGACACCTGGACTCAGACAAGCGGGCCAGAGCGGGAGGGGAAGCCCTGACGGCGCAGCCAACGTACCTGCATGCACCTCAGCAGGTCCAGAAAGGCGTCAAAGCCGTCCAGGAACTTCAGCCTGAGCTGGTCGCTCCACTCAGGGGGCGGACTGATCAGGACGTACCTGCAAACGCAGTAAAGGTTCAAACTGGGAGGACCCGTCTGGTACCGGGAACCCATGATGATCTGGTTCTTACTTGAGGTCTCCAATGAGGCTCTGGACCCGGCCGAACTTGAAGGCCTGCTGGGCAGTGTAGCGGTCGAACTGGAAGCGTCCCTGAGGGTCTCTGTGACGTAGCTGGTCCACAAAGGTTCTGATGATGGTCATCATCAGGTTCTCCTCCACCATCAGCATCCGGGCCTGCAGGCTCACACAGAAACAAGGCTGGGTTTGTAAACTGGACCTTAGATGGACTACCTGAGCTTCAGCTGCAGCCTGATCCAGCTCCTGAGCCTCTGACACCGAGCTCAGACCAGGAGGGCAGAACCAGCCTGGGTCAGCTCCACCTCCTTCCTCGAAGGCATTTAAAGAATTCTCTGGGGTTCTGGACCTTGTTTGGACCCGACCTGGACCTGGTTTCAGATGCAGTCAGTGACAGGGCTGCCTACTTCCTGTTAAGGGGGTTACGCACCAACACCATACTAGCT
>NW_015151543.1:174839-175879 GCF_000732505.1 Cyprinodon variegatus | reverse complement strand
CAGAGTTCTGTAGGTTTTTTACAGATTGTCAATGATGAGACCAGGCATCAGAACCGTCTAGTTGACCTTTGTCGGTTTGTTGGATAATACCCACCACAGCAGAGCAGAACTTTAGATCACTCAGCTCAGAGCCATAGGAGGTAGGTGGGCTCAGCCTGGTCAGAGGGGAACTCACCAGCGAAGGCACGGTGAACATCTGCACCGACAGGTCAGTGATGGAGAACTCACGGTCGTGGTCGTCTCTGATGTAGTCGCTCTGCAAGCGTTCATAGTTCTACGAGCGGGAGGGGGTGGGGGGGAAACAGAGAGACAGCGGTTGTGGGGGTGCAGAAGAAGAAGAACAGTACTCACCAGGGAGGGGACGGTGAAGAGCTGCACTGACAACGACGTCACTGACACCACTCTCTCATGATCATCCTCCATAAAATCTGTCTGCAGCCGTCTGTAGTTCTAGAGTGGAGGACACGTCACTTCTGGGTCAGTGGTCAGACCCATGCTGCCCATAACGCCCCTCCCTCTAAGTAACCATTCTTCCCTTTTAAAGATGGTGACCAATCAGAGCTAGGCTAACATTGGAGCGTACCTCCCCTGAAGAACCCTGGGTCAGCTCAGATAAAGATGTCCTGCAGGGGACAGCAGAGTCTTCCTGAAGCGCTGATCTGCAGCTTGGACAGAGATCCTTTCCTCACAGAACGCCCAGAAAACTGGTAGAGGAAGCAGATCCAGCAGGTTCCCTAACCCCCAGTCTACCACCACAGTCCAGGTTCTGAGTCTTTGGCCCACATTCTGGAGGAGAACAGTTCCTGAAGACTTACTCAGGACTGATCACCCCCAGCAGCCACTGACACCACTGTTGGGTCAGTGGCTGCTCAACACAGAACAGGGATTGTCTGACTGGACCAGAACCAGACCAGAACTCTATCTTATCTGGATGTGGTCTGTATGTAAACCCTAATCCTGACATGGTTCTGATTCTGAATCTGGGTCTAAGAACTAAATTTAAATTTAAAAACCTGAACCCCAGATGGGGAACTGGATTC
>NW_015151543.1:172057-173938 GCF_000732505.1 Cyprinodon variegatus | reverse complement strand
AAAGATTGGGAAACTGGATCTGAACCTAAAACCCTTGATCTGGATCAAAGATCGGGAAACTGGATCTGAACCTAAAACCCTTGATCTGGATCAAAGATCGGGAAACTGGATCTGAACCTAAAACCCTTGATCTGGATTAAAGATTGGGGCCTGGATCTTAACCTAAGACACTTGATCTGGACCAAAGATTGGTGACCTGGATCTGAACCTACAATCAGGGATCCGGGAAACCATGGACCTCTATCTGCATTTAAGATCCTGGATCTAAACCTGGATCTGTTGGATGTCTAGTTTGGGTCTGTTACCTTGGCGAACTGGATGGCAAAGATCTTCTTGAACTTGAGGTCCATAAGGAGACTGTTCATTAGCAGCTGGTGGTAGATGTTCCGAGCTCCTGCAGAAACAAAGCTAACATTACCTCGGTTCTCTTCTCAGAACCGTCAGAACTTTCTAACCTGGTTTCCATGTCAAACTGTGCAGACTTGGGTTCCCTTTCTTTAGAAAGAACTCTTTGTCCAATTCTTTCTTGTTTTTGCTCATGCTTTGGTTCTTTTGACCTAAAACTCTTACCTTTCCACATCTTGGAGTCGTTAAGCATCAGGCGATCAACAAGCGAGGAGTTCTCTCCTTCTGGCCCTTTCTTTAGGGCCACTTGGCACAGAATCCTCTTCAGACCATCTGAAAGAGCCAACCGTCAGCAACAGGAATGCAGAGTGCACTGTGGGTAATGGAGTCCAGACCTACCCGAGTATTGGATGATCTGTCCCAACCAGCTGAGAGCCTTTAGAGAAAAACACTGATGGGCCACCACAGACGAGTGCATCACCTGGACCCGTAGAGGTTTGGACTGCCGGCTGGTATACCTCTGTGGGTCGGGACCAGAACCAGCTCATTACCATGACACTGGAACCAGAATATAGTACACAAGTTTCCCACTGCACAACCTATCCTATCCATCTGCTGAAACATAGATGACCAAGTGCAGACCGGGTCAGAAGTGGAACCAGGTGAGCCAGCACCATTCAAAGTCTAGGCCAATGGGTTTCTGAAGCTGAGCCTGATCTCATGAAGCAGACATTAACTGGACTCTGATGTAGTTATAATGGGTCCAGATAGAACCCTCTAGCTCCACCCACAGCCCAGAAAAAGGCAGAAACCAGCTTGCATGTGTGTATGGGTCACTTACAACAATGATGGACTTGGCCTGTTCACAGAACTGACGGTCTCCGAACCGGACCGACTTCCTGCCCTGCAAACACAGAGACATTCAGCCAACTGGTTCTGCCCATACGGAACAGTCAGCACAGGAAACATTCTGGTTTGGTTCTGGACACGCATAAATCCAAGATCAAGCATATTTTGTTGGACTATTCCCTTTGGGTGTGGGCCAGGCTATGTTTGGATCAGTACTTTCTGGCAAGAGTAGCACTGGTCCTCGACTTGGACGTCTTTAACTTGGATTTCAGTCGGAGCAAAGAACCAAGAGTTATGCTACGTTCAGACAGCAAGCAGCAAAGGCAGCAGAAGCAGCTAGTTTACATGCAAAGTCAATGGTTTACGCGCATCAAGGCGCAGCAAAAGGTCCCGCAGCGCATTTTGAGCAGCTGAAGCAGCTCGTCGGGACCATTGGAGCATCTGATACGCGCCATGCGCTGCAAACGCAGCAGCTGCTGGAGGTGGAAAAATGTTACTTTAGCTGCTGGACGTGTCGCATCAACCAATGAGAGAAGCTGATCAGGAGTCAGACACAGCACTGCTGATGATACAGATCACTATTATTACTCCTCTGAAACAGTTTATTAACACCTAAATTAACTAAAAATGCTGAAATCTGTCGACAAAACTTTTATTATCCTGATGCCTGCAATTTGTAGCACAGAC
>NW_015151543.1:169749-170859 GCF_000732505.1 Cyprinodon variegatus | reverse complement strand
GGTGTAGAACAGGAGAGTTAGAGGTGTAGAACAGGAGAGTTAGAGGTGTAGAACAGGAGAGTTAGAGGTGTAGAACAGGTGACTTAGAGATGTAGAACAGGTGAATTACAGGTGCGGTGTACTAACATCTCTGTCCACGGTGGTGGCGAAGCTAACCGCCTCCTTCTGGCTGCAGCTGACTGCTTTCTGCAGTGTGTAGATCACCTGCTCATACGTGTGGACCTCATCGTTGAACAGCATGCAGTAGTAGGTGTCTCCATGCTCCCTGTGGGAGAAAACACCCAAGAACTGATTAGGCACACTGACTCAGAGGATGCTTAGCTAGAACACCTTCATTTAGAAAACAACAAAGTGCTGAGCATAGAATACAGACAATAAGGTATCTAGACAAATACAGAGAGCTATCAGACGCTGGATAAGCTACCATTAAGAAAGAGAATAAAGGCGGAGCACCAGGAGAACAGTCAGAACCTCATTCTTCTAGCAATTGACCCTCAGAGGAGTATTAGGGCCAGGCCAGAGACCCTTTATTAGCAGAAAATGTTGGAACAATAGAATGAAGCCAAAAGAAATCTACAATGAAGTCGTAAATAATATGAATAAAACCTTAATACTGATGAATATAAGATATGAGATTAAAGTCCCTCTAATAGCGTCAATGAGTCTAAAATCAGACCCGCCATATCCAACATGGCCAGCGTCTAGTCAGAGGCTACAGAGAAGGCAGACATCAAGAACCTGATCTGTTGTAGGGATGGGAGGAGTCACAGCAGGTCAACAATACCACCAATCCCCCCCGTTTCAGAAAACCAAATCGGAGATCAAGTTTGGATTTTCTGGACATCAACTAAGCCATGATTCAGTTTCACCAAAGTAGAACCATTTACCGCTTAAACTACAGGGTGCCAGGGAAGCTGTTCAGGTGTTTATCCATGGGCGTAGGTTTGCATAGGGACCATAGGGACATGTCCATACCAACATACTGGACCGACCGAATTGTCCCTACCAACATTTTGGACCGACCTACTTGTCCCTACCAACATTTTGGACCGACCTACTTGTCCCTACCAACATTTACATGTGAAGAACAAGTTTATCATTTACAATACA
>NW_015151543.1:166552-168488 GCF_000732505.1 Cyprinodon variegatus | reverse complement strand
GTCCCTACCAACATTTTGGACCGACCTACTTGTCCCTACCAACATTTTGGACCGACCTACTTGTCCCTACCAACATTTACATGTGAAGAACAAGTTTATCATTTACAATACAGCATTGTTGCAGCAGTAGAGGAGTTCTGGATGGAGAATATTGACAGACGAAAACATGTTTTATCTAAAATACAAAATGTTTTTTTTTTTTTTTTTTTTTTTTTTACAATTTTGGCATAATTCCTGCTCTAAGTGCGTCGCTCTGTGAGCTCCAGTTAACGATTAATTAATTACTAAATTTAAAATAAATGTAATGGGCTACAAAACTACAGCCCAGATGTTGTAAAGTGAAGTTAATATTTTAAATTACTCAGTGTCAGTTCCTCTTCTAGTTCCAGTGCTCATGTAAATACATTTATTTGCCGTCCCTTTAATGTATTATTTTGCTTTGTTTCATGATACAAAGAGAACATTTGAAAGATAAGAATGGGGTTTAACTCTGTTTACCTCTGCACAATTCCATATCTTCAAAATAAAATAAAAAGTATAAATCCACATATAACAGACCTATTTAGACTTTATTTGCTTACATAGGCATGTATTTACCTACTGTTTTAGTCGCTGGTAAGTTTAAATGCAAACCTTTTTAGTGGAAAAAAGTCCAAATTCCTCATTCATCAGAGCCGGTTAAGCTTCAGTCATTGATAAACAGCATCTGGTGAGTGTAGCGCTTATAACATTTCCATAAATGTAGCAAGAAATTCTGTTTTTCTCTTTAAATGAAATACACCCTGATTTTCGCATCAAGCATAAAAAACGAGCATGCATTTTATTGCAAAGGATCAAGGACATCAGACCAATAGTGTCCCTACCAAAGTTGAAATCAAACCTACGCCTTTGTGTTTATTTAATCTGATTTGTTTTAATGAATCGGTGAATCTGTGATCAGCCTCATGGTCTGTTAAAGGATGCTGCAGAGGTGCATTTAGCTGGATTACATGCTTGGCCTGTGAGGAGCAGATAAAGGCAGAATGAACTGATCAGGCTAAGTTCAGTTCTGGGGAAACGGGCCTCTGGCCTCCATGTTGGTTGCTGGTAGATAAGCTGATGAACCTCCCAGGTCAGGCTGTGTTCTGATTGGTCAGCTTCCAGCCTCTCCATCCCACCTCCTTTAGACAAACCCTCAGCTACTCAGAGGACACTGGGGGTGTCTGAACGTACGGGGGCTCCAGGCCTGCAGGAAGCTGGTCCTCCTGGTCCCAGGTCAGCAGGTCCACGGCGTACCTCAGGATGATGGAGAAGATTCTGGAACTCCTGGCTACCAGGTCAGGAGGAAGCAGGGAGACGGGATCCTGTAAGACAACCAGCAGGGAGAAGGAGGCAGATGATGAATGGGAGGCCCAGAAACAGGTCAGACACCAAAACCACATCCGAGGGGCAGGTTCTGTTACCCTGACATTTCAACTAAAATGGGTCTCCTCATTTCTCAGGGCCCCCTTCCCTCCAGCCCAGGGTCCACCTCACACACCCCAGGTGTTACCCTGACCCAGTCAGTCCCCTCATGGCGCCTCCTTAGATGGTCTCACCTCCTCCGCCTGTCTGCTGCGCTCTGCAGGAGTGTGGTTCTGACAGTATGGACCCGTCTTCCAAGCCTCCGTGTCTCCACAGTCACAGAACCCTCCACCTCCTGACGTGGTCATCTGGTAAACAGAGAGCTCCCTTCAGTCGGCCGTTGGTTAAAAGGTAAAACTGTTTGGACCAAAGTGTGGACATTCTACTGGTCCTCACATCCTGTTCTGCTAACCGTTCAGTTTACGACGAGGATAAGAATTAAAGTGAATCCTAACCGTTAATCTAACTAGGGATGCACGATATAATCGGCCCCCTATCGGTATCGGCCTTAAAACTGAATATCGGACATCGGCCACCCCACCGATATTTAACC
>NW_015151543.1:162283-165387 GCF_000732505.1 Cyprinodon variegatus | reverse complement strand
TGTCCTCCGACAAGGACGGACCCGAAGACCCGTCCTCAGTCACGGATGGACCTAGACAGACCTAGACACCTGTATATTCAGGAAGTTTGCAGAGAGTCAGGCGAAGAAGGCAGCCTTTGGTGAATTTCCTTGGCAGAGTCGTTTTTTGGGAAGTGAATACGACAAACAATCGTCTAATCAGGGCATCGCAACGCTAAGACGAACCATCACTAGAAATCGTGGGAAGCTAGGATTTTACGGAGATGAGGCGGTCTGCTCATTGAGAACCGAGCCCTACTGATGAACTAGCACCATGCTAACGCGGCGCGGTTCCGTTCTGCCTAACATTTACGCTCAGCGGTTACCATGGTTACCGTGCTGGGACCGATCTCTGCTCGGTTTCTAAAGGGTAGTGGAAATGGGGCTAATGGATGAAGGTTCAGATGGAGCTGATTCAGCTCCTTTCTCCTGATCTTTACTCCTCAGGTGAATTCTTAGCGCCCTGCTATCTGCAGATTCCTTCTGTTCTCTGCTGGGTCTGGGCGAGCCTCTTCTATCCAGGTCTGCTCAGAGGGCAGACACTGAAGCAGACCCCTAATGGGTGGCCTTACCTGCAGGAGTAGGTGGGCTCCCCCACCTTGAAGACCCGTCCGCACAGCGGGGGGGAGCGGTTGTTCTGTTGCAGCATCGCCAGGCCGGACGCCGGCTCCCCCCCCAGCAGGAACCACTCCAGAGGAGCCAGGAGCAGCAGCTGGGTGGCCAGCTCCTCCCTCTGCTGCTCCCTGCCGCCGCCGCTGTGGGGCCCCTGGCACAGGATCCGGGGGACGTAGTGGGCCAGGTGACCATAGACCTCCTGCTGCAGGTCGGGGGCCTCCAGCCAGCGCTAAAGAAAAGGAGGAAGGTTAATGGGAGGCTGACAGAAGGACGACATCAAACAATGCTGATCACAACAACAGGTTCTGCTGATGGTGGGGCGCCCCAGAACCAAACTAAAGCCGGGCGGTTTCAGTTTCTATTCAGTTCATTTCTATAGCGCCAATTCACATCATGTCATCTCAGGTCACTTTACAGGTCACCAGATCATCCAGTCAGATTGATTCAAAGCTTTCTCTAGATAAGGCACCTTCTCTGTGATGTTTTTTCAGGTCGATCTTCCAGTCGTGCAAGAATTTTCCGATGGGGCGGACTTTCAGCCTGATCATGCATGGTGTAGCTGTACGGGGGTAACGAGGAAATCAAACATGTTTGACTTTCAGTCGGCTGTCGTGAGATGACATCAGAGCGTCGGGTCACAGCGTGAGAACAAACATGGTGAGCGGTGACCTTTTAAATGCTGCGGTTTTATTGTACCGGGTGAGCTGTAGCTGCGTGGAACCAGAAGCTGAGGGGAACGGTTTAGAACCCGAGGGAAGAACCCAACAGCTGGGACCACGGGTCCTGGTTCTGCACCAGGAGATCATTTTAACCTAGATCCAAACAGCCGATTCTAAAACCCAGTCTGGTTCTCCCAGGAAGCAGTGACCCGCTTAGACCCGCTAACAGTGACCTGTTAACAGTGACCTGCTAACAGTGACCTGCTAACAGTGACCTGCTAAGACCCGCTAACAGTGACCTGCTAACAGTGACCCGCTAACAGTGACCTGCTAAGACCTGCTAACAGTGACCTGCTAAGACCCACTAACAGTGACCTGCTAACAGTGACCCGCTACCAGTGACCTGCTAAGACCTGCTAACAGTGACCTGCTAAGACCCGCTAACAGTGACCCGCTTAGACCCGCTAACAGTGACCTGCTAAGACCCGCTAACAGTGACCCGCTTAGACCCACTAACAGTGACCTGCTAAGACCTGCTAACAGTGACCCGCTAACAGTGACCCGCTTAGACCTGCTAACAGTGACCCTCTTAGACCTGCTAACAGTGACTCGCTAACAGTGACCCGCTTACAGTGACCCGCTTAGACCTGCTAACAGTGACCCGCTGACCCGGATCAAGCCATGGCTGAGAGCTGAACCCCTGCTAACAGCTACCTTCTGGGTCAGAGCCACCGCCTGGGTCTGGGACTTCATCCCAACCCGTCCCTCATTGCAGAACTCTGGGCTCAAGGTTCTGGGTCAGTTTTAGGGTTGACCCACCAGGGCCTTGAGCCTGAACTGGACAACCCCAGTCAGCCTGTAGGTCCTAAAGGATCAGAAGCGATCAGCCAGGGAGTCATGCAGGTCTGGTACCGACCCGAACTCACAGAACCCGGCTCCAGGAACCCGGTTGGAGCCCAGCCTACTCACCCTGAGGAACCCGGGAACCGACCCGATGCGGAGTTCTAAGGAAGGTTCCTGCAGCCATTCGCAACTGTTACCAAGGCAACTGACACCTGGTCCAGAGGTGAAAGGTCACACCTGCGTTGGTTGGCCGGTGCATGACGTCAACCCCCCAGCCAGTCTGCTGTCATCGGCCTTAGCAGCTTTAGCTCCTAGGCTGAAAACAAGCCAAGCTGCGGGGAGATTAACCCCAAACTTGAGCCTCAGAGGCGGCCTGAGCGCGGCCCAAATGCCCGGAGGACCGAACCGAGTCAGCGGGACGAAACTCGGAGGAAGACACTTACCGAGGCCGAGTCTTTAGGGGAGAAGTTCATGAAGTCCGCAGACAGAACTGACGGAGCCTCTCTCTCAGACTCCGCCATCTTTGCTCCTTCTATCTGCTGGAATAACATCCGGAAACGGAAACTGTTCGAGTGGGAGGGGCTTAGACTCTGCCCCAAATGGGGCGGGGCTTAGAGCAGCTGGGCAGTTTATTTCATTATGATGTTTTAATTTAATCAATAAGAAGAAGAAACAACAGAACCAGAACCATGGAACCAGAACCATGAAACCAGAACCCTACAACCACAACCATAGAACTAGAACGAAAACTACAGATCCATAGAAACAAAGACCCAGAACTGCAGAACCACAGACCCAGAACCGCAGAACAACAACCAGAACCATGGAACCAGAACCATAGAACCACAACCATAGAACCAGAACCGCAGAACCACAACCAGAACCATAAAACCAGAACCGCAGAACAAGAACCAGAACCGAAGAACCAGAACTCTAGAACTAGAACCACAGAACTAGAACCACAGAACT
>NW_015151543.1:159147-160537 GCF_000732505.1 Cyprinodon variegatus | reverse complement strand
ATAACATCGGAAACGCTGCAGCAAACAGCCACTGATTTACTGAGTAAAAGAGACTGAATCAACATGAGGAGGAACCCATGAGATGATGAACAGGTTCTATTTATTAGAATAACGTCTTTATTCTTCATCTTCACCTGCTGACAGATGATTTCACCTAAATAGAAATGTTGATTTTATGACTGCATTGTATTTTATCCTGTCAGTGTATAAAGTGCTTCATAAATAAAGTTGGTATGGCATTGATGGACTATCACTGAAGAAATAATCCTGTAATATTATGGCGTTCACCACAGGCTACTGAACAGGCCACCATGGAGGGAAAGAAGGAAACCAATCCATGGAGAAGGTTTTTTATTTGTCAGTTCAATCCTGTCTGAATGGTTGGATCCATGTGGAGCATCAGGAGACCCACAAACATCTCAGCCAAACTGGATCCAGCTGGTCTGAAGCAGTCTTTCTAAATAAAGTCCTTCCTGATCTGAACCAGCTGCTGGAGCACCGATCGAAGCTCCCTCAGCTCTGCATGGATGGCCTGAAGCTCCTCCTGAAGGTCCCTGGGATCCTGCTGGTTCTTTGGTTTCAGTAGCTCCTGTATCGGCGGGTCTTGATGGTCTGGGTTCTCCTGGACCTGAGGCTGGTGGTTCTGCTGGTTCTGACCCATCTGGATTCTGATAGAGAGAAAAACCATGTCAGAGTTAATCTGCTTTAGTCAAACAGATTCAGTCTGGATCTCTGAAGGAGAGCAGAGCCAGATGGATGAGGGTAATTCACCTTGAAGGTCTGCTCGTCTCTGTATCCCCCTGAAGGACCAGGAACTGGCCCAGAGTCTCCTGGAACCCAAAGCACCCCCATCATTTCAGCTCTCTGAGGTTTCTGTGTTTAGACTCATGAAGGTAACAGAGGCTCACTGTGATGATGGCGCAGGTCTCGCCCAGAGGAGAGCAGTGCTTGGAGATGTAGTGGTTGTCATAGAGACGGCGGAGGCGGGGCATGGACTCTTCCACCTGCAGGATGACGGTGGCCTGCTGCATCACAGCGTTAGCCTGCGAGTTATCGTGAACCCTGAAACCAAAACGCAGTGGTTTTAGTGGAGCTGCTTCCAGGCTTGGTTCTGGTTGGTGTTCAGAACCGAGTCCAGATGTCAGACCGGGGGCCTCATGCAGAAAGCATGCATTTCCACACTCTGTTCAGCCTGGAACATCAAAGCTGACCCATTTCCTCAAGGCTTGAAGCTGAACCACGTTTAGCCTCATAAAATAACCCAAGCAGTGGATGGAAGCGGACGCTTACCTGTGTGACGCTGTGTTGTTATGTACGGCAGCCTGGTTGGCTTTCACTAAACCTTGATTGTTTTAGAGTCATTTCTGGTCAAATTAGAACCAACCTTAAA
>NW_015151543.1:155029-156126 GCF_000732505.1 Cyprinodon variegatus | reverse complement strand
GAATAAATATGCAAATTTATTTAACATAAGTTTTAGTTAATAATTATATGGTGTTCAAATGACTCTTTTGGAAATAATGATAATAATAATATTTAATAATAATGATTACAGTGACAGAGGATCTAGATAACAGGATTTAATTCCTACATTAAGATGAATGATGGAGGCTTTAAATGATCTATTCTCAATGAATCCATAAGCTCAGATATATCTGGAGGTTAAAATGACTGAAACTTTATGGTTTTCTTTAACAGAACATTTATTATTTGAAAGTAAGGAGGGACGAACGCTGCTCATGCAGAACAGAGCAGAATGCTGTGCCATGAATAAATGTGAAATCCATCGATCTCCGTTTATTTAACTAGGATGAATAGTTGAATACTATTTTCCCACGACAATTTGTAATGCATAATTCATAGTAGATCAGGAAGTGTTTGCTTTAGGATGGAACAGATCCTGATGCCTGATTGGTCAACATGTAATCCCCCACAGATTAGGAAGTAGATGCCAACCTGTTTCTCCCTGCAGAGAACCTTTACTATGAACGCTCAGCACTTTTCCACATGAGGCCTCGGGTCATTCCAGGCCTCAGTCTTTGTGTTGTGTGAATGTGTGACCTCTGACCTCTGGAAGGTGTCGGTTAGTAGTGCAATCAGCAAGTTAATACACAAGATGGAGGACGCTGCCAGGAACGTTCCACACAGCAGAGGAGCCATGATGCTGTCCACTGTTACCATGGCAGCATACTCGTACTCATCCACCAGAGTGATCCGGTAGAGGCTGTAGAGAAGACCTGAAACAGACTGCATGCTGGGAACCGAGGCCGTTCCTGGGAACACATCAGCGTTAGCTAGAGCAGGGAACTGAAACAGACAGTTTACTGCTGATGCTCCAACCTCCAAATATGATCCAGAAGCTGCAGGCGTAGGGGATGAAGATCTCAGCATACAGGAACAGGAAACGCATCACATCCCCCACAATGTTCCCCAACATGACGATGAACGGGCCCATCAGCCTGCACAACAGAGCTGCACTTTAGCTGCTTCATGTTAGCTGCTTCATGTTAGCTGCTACATGTTAGCTGCTACATGTTAGCT
>NW_015151543.1:151121-153853 GCF_000732505.1 Cyprinodon variegatus | reverse complement strand
CCACTGAATGTTAGCTGCTCCATGTTAGCCACTGAATGTTAGCTGCTCCATGTTAGCTGCTACATGTTAGCTGCTATATGTTAGCTGCTTCATGTTAGCTGCTACATGTTAGCTGCTACATGTTAGCCACTGAATGTTAGCTGCTCCATGTTAGCCACTGAATGTTAGCTGCTACATGTTAGCTGCTACATGTTAGCTGCTATATGTTAGCTGCTACATGTTAGCTGCTTCATGTTAGCTGCTACATGTTAGCTGCTACATGTTAGCCACTGAATGTTAGCTGCTTCATGTTTGTGAATCACTGCATACTCTTTACCTGAACGCTCGTACGTGTTTCATGATTCGCAGCCACAGGAAGATGATAGAAATGGAGAAGAGGCGCAGACTGAGCGCATGCATGCGGTTGGACGGCTTCAGCACGTCAGCCAGGTGAACACTGAAGGATGCCGTCAGCAGGCAGTAAACCAGCCAATCAAAGATGTTCCTGTCAGTGGGTAGAAATTAAGATGAAACATCAGAAAAAAAGAGCTAAATTAGCCAGAGAATCAGCAGGGAGGACTGAGTTCCCAGCTGCTTGGGAAATTTGAATAATCTGGGTGTTTCAGCGATAATGTTAGGTATTTAACAGCATCAGAATCAAAGCTCAAATCGTGGCTTTAAGAGGAGATTGTTTTGCTAGCGGCTTTAATAGTTTATATCTGAGACAGGGAAAGTATTTATATTTAGGTATAGTCTAGAATAGATTTAGATTAGCTTAGTATAGTTTAGGGAAAATATATACAGTACAGAACAAAAGTTTGGACACTTTCTCATTCAAAGATTTTACTTTATTTTCATGACTATGACATTTATAGATTCACACTGAAGGCATCAAAACTCTGAATGAACACATGTGGAATTAGGACGCCGCTCTCATTCCATTTCCAAATCTTCACCACAGACGAATTGAAGATTATAACCGTATATCCAGTGAGAGGAACTGTCCTTATTAGATTAAAACGTCAGTTCTGATGCGCATTAGGCAGCCCATTCCAGGAGGTGATAAACTCACACATCTTCAATGATAATTATCCTAACAGGGGACAATAGTTGAATAAACTTCTGCCTCTCAAAATGGTATCGATGCTCTATTTGTTGGTACTCACCGATACGGATACCACCATTTTAGTGCTGGATCGGGGCCCCACCTGATACTGGTATCGGTATCGGTGCAACACTAGTAATAAGCCCCGAGAAGAGGAGCAGATTAAAGCCAAACGCAGTGGAAATCATTCTTTTTTTTTTATAAAAATTGTTGAGACAGAAAGAAAGCGCTCAACCTTCCCTATTTTACAATGTAAGTAACACAAGCACCGTCCCAGTAGCAGAAGCAAACGCTCTCATTGCTGCGACTCTTAGATGTAGTTCTCACGGCTATCCAGCAGATGCCGCCATTCAAAATGGTGTCAAATGTTTCGAAACACCAAGCTCGAATAAGGCACAGAATAGGAAGCCATTCAGTGCTGCTATGATAGTTAGAGAAGGATTGAGATAATAGTTTATATTGAAAGCTAAAAGAAAAGCTTTGCTAAAAAACACAATAAATTCATCTGTTAGCTCTCTGAGGGCTGCATGGGAGGAGGAGCTGGGTTTGCAGATTGGGAGGATTGGGAGGATTGGATCATTCTCTATTAATGTAAAGCACCAGTTAATTCAGTTCAAGGTGTTTCAAAGACTCAACTATTCAAAAACAAAATTGCACAGAATATTTCCATCAATATCTCCAAAATGTGATGGATGTAAATCCGCTGATGAATCATCTGTTCTGGTAGCTCTTTCATTATTGGTGCCACATTTTCAAATGCTTTTCTGAAGTGTATAAATCGGTACCAGAGGTCTCGGCTGTAGGTGCCCCTCATCCTGTGGATCCTCCTGGTCTCTCTCAGTAGATACTGCCTCTCCTGAAACACACGCCGCTCTGCTGCTCCAGTAAACCCGCATCCTGCTGGGATCAGGGGTTCTTCATTCAGAACGATGTAACGTTTCCTACCTGGGGCCACATAGGATGTGAGCATCGCAGATCATCCTGCAAACGGTGCTCCATCCATCTCTTCCGCAAAAGGAGCTTCTTCCTGGAGGACATGATGTCCTGGATCTCCCTGCACACCTCCTCCAGGGTGAGCAGAAGGGCCAGAACCACAAGAAGAACCCGCCACCAATCCTGGGAGAGACAGAGAAGTCAGAGACAGACTGTGGATCCATAGACGGTGGATCCACAGAAAGGTCACCTGTGGAAAGATGTAGCGGTCGGACGAGTCCTGACTGGCAGACATGGAGATAGCAGCAGCTGTCCAAGAGACGTTGAGCAGGAGGTTGAGGACCAGGAGAAGCCACGCCCCCAGCCTGTTAGCAACAGAAAACACAGATGTAGGTAAAGGAGCAATGATGTCACACCTGTCCAACAATCAGGTTACCTTCCGTAAAGTTTCCACTTGATCTGAATGAGTTTGAGAAAGACAGGATTCATGATGAGGTCCAGTTTGCCGTCCAGAACCACAACCTGCAGCTGCAGGAAACAGCAGAGGTCACTGTCCGCTATGCTCTGTAATCCCTAATCTGGAACCCGTCTTCTATTCTGTGAAGACTAAGGAATACAACCCTGGATTATAGACATCGCTCTGGAACGTTTTTCTTTTTTTACCCTTTTTCCCAGTTTTATTGTCATTAAATCAATTCTATTCAGTTTATTTCTA
>NW_015151543.1:148234-149846 GCF_000732505.1 Cyprinodon variegatus | reverse complement strand
AGAAATATGCTGCTCTTGCTTTACAAAGGGTCCACTTAGACAGCAGTAAACTAGTTTTCCAGACTAGGTAGGATTCCCGTAGGCCTGTGGAGCGATATATTCTCTCCAGTTTCCTAGCATTTTGCTCCAAAGTGCGCAGCTCTGCATTAAACCAAGGAGCAAACAGATTATCTGTGATCTAGAACCATAAACTCTATAAACTTGGGTTGTCTTACAGGGGTTGTTGGCTCACTGGTTCCTGCCCCTGAAACACAGAGACATGAACAGTTTAGTGTGAAGCATGGTGGGGGTCTTTTATACTGTGGGACAGTTTTTACCTTCTGGTTCCAGCAGATTCAGGTAGAAATACTGTTGCCTTGTCACTCTGTCCATCACATGGAACTGACGCAGCGCCACCTGGGCCTGAACACGTTACATGTCACCATAACAACCATACAGCAATGAATGCACTACTCTCTTCCAGGGGCAGGGCCTTGATTACCACATGACTCATCCGACCAATCAGAGCAGTGATGCACAGCTGTCCATCACAGTCCTGCACCGCAGCGTCAGCTCCAAGCTCCAGCAGGACCTGAGCTGCCTCACTGCGCTCTGGAAGCAGACGAACTGATGATGTCACTGCTGATGCGACCAGCTTAAGTTGTTTAATAGATTCCACCTGTGATGTCACTGATGACATGACATGACATGATCCGCGCTGCCACAGCGTGGGTCAGTGTGAACTCACCCATGATGGCGGCGAGCTGCAGCGGCGTCCTCTGCCTGTAGTCAGTGCAGCTGATGGAGGCTCCCGCCTGCAGCAGCAGCCTGATGGATCCCACAGCGTCGTTCTTGGTAGCATAGTGAAGGGGGGTCTGTTTGTCCAGAAGAGTCTGAGCGCCTGGATCAGCTGACAGCAACAAAAACACAAACGACAGAACGTAGACCTTCGCCATCAACGCTGAACCAGCAGAGATCTGCTCGCTACTCAGACACACAGACCTTTTTGCTCCAGCAGAAACCTGACCATGTCCTCGTAGTCCAGAGCTGAGGCCACATGCAGCGCTGTAACTCCAAACTGATCTGAGCAGTGTAGGTCTGCTCCCCGGTCCAAGAAGAACCGCATGACATCCACACTCCAAGCTCTGGACACCTGAGAACACACACCTGGCCTTGACTCACACCATCAACCGACACACAGTTAAACCACGCTAAACAAAAACCTCATTAGGTGTGACCTCATGGAGGACAGTTTGTCCATATCTGTCCGAGCAGTTTGGGTCAGCTCCACCTGAGATCACCTCGTCCAGAAATTGAAGGTCCACCTGAGGACAAAGACACCTCATAGCCTGAAAACCAGGTCTCTATTGGTCATAGTTCATTTGACATGATGGTCACTGTCACCTGGTCATCTTACCTGGTCTAGCTTATATGGTCAGTCTCACCTGGTCAGTCTAACTTGCTCAGTCTTACGTGGTCTAGGTTGCCTAGTAAGTCTAACTTGGTCTCATTTGGTCTAGTTTACCTGGTCAGTCACAGCTGGTCAGGGTTACCAGTTCAATCTCAACTTACTTGTCTAGGTTACCTGGTCAGTCTCACCTGGTCAGTCTCACCTGGTCAGTCTCACCTGGTC
>NW_015151543.1:146118-147799 GCF_000732505.1 Cyprinodon variegatus | reverse complement strand
TGATCCAGCAGTTTTTTATTCAGCATCTGGTTTTCTGTTGTAGTGTCCATCTCATCCCTTCTCTGCTCACTGTCTTCATAGTCTGCCAGACCTTGGTACACGGTCTCAATGGGAACTCCTGAACATGCAGACCGGCACTATGAGGTCCAGAATGCTGGTCTTTGACACCACACACCAAACAGTAGTGACCTCACCAGTCAGAATCCTCCTGCTTTCCTTCCAACGGCTTTTAGAAAATGATCTCCAGTTACGTCCATCCGAGGACCAATGAGACCTTTCCTCACGGTGTCCCCCCTGGACCGGGAGACATTTACAAACCAGAAGCACAAATAAACATATTCTTCACCAAACGCCCAAGTGTAAGAACTAGTCTGCAGATGGAGATAAACCAATGGTAGAGATCCTGGAGATCAATGGTTTAGTTACGCCTGGATTACAGGTAGAAAACGGAAATAGATCATCAGCTGAACAAACCTTCTGATGGACCTGGGAGACCCTGGTCTTTCCACTCATCTCCAACTCCATTCCAGGATTTGGGTCTATCTGTTGGACAAGCTCAGGCCTCCTGATTCTCAGGAAAGGTCCTGGAATCTACAAACCCCAGTCTGTGGACATGTGCTGCTCCCAGAGAAGCCACCATCCAGACCGAAGGCTGAGCCAGTCAGCTGGTGGTTATCAGCAGCTCAAAGGTTCAGTCTTATCAGAGGGCAGGGCCAGGGATCTGCCCCTGCAGGTCCAGGTCCAGGTCCAGGTCCAGGTCTAGGGTTTGGCATTCAAATAGAACCGTCTACACAGTAACTGAACTGATCTGTTTCTGAAGGGCTGCTGGAAGGTTCCTCGGCTGCTGTTTTCCTCTCCCTTCCTGATATCATCTCACCTCTCCGGGTCTCAGGGACAGGGTTCAGGGTCAGTCTCACTCGGTTAGACTCACCTGGTCTAGTTTACCTGCTCAGTCTCAGCTGGGTTCAGTGTCAGTGTAGGAAAGAAAAATATTCCCCCAGAAGGATCTGATTTAATGGGGCTCCAACAGCAGGGTCATCGCACTTCCTCTCCACTTAAAGAAGCATAAATAAAACACAGGAACCTTTAGAGGAACTGGTTCATATCTTAAAGTCCTCCTGAAATGAATTAATCACACCACACGGTTTGTCTAACTTCCAACATTTTATTGCTTCAGAGATTGAATCTTTGAATCCAGACTGAGAGATAAATCCCCAGCATGCTGGATTAACCGATGGATTAACGGTCTCTGGATGGACGGCGTCTATCCGAACCAGTGGTTCCCCATACAGTCTCTGTTCCAGAGGACCCCGCAGAGCCAGCACCACTCTGCTCTGCACACAGAACACTGCATATGCATGCAGCCACCTGCAGGGGGAGACAGAAACAGCCTCAGCTGGGCGCTCGCTGTGTCGGCCTGATGAAGCCCAGCGGTGGTTCCTACCGTTCCTCTCCACAGGAACCAAACAGCTCGGACACTTTTTGGTCGATGTTCGGATGAGGAGCAGCGACTCCTGCTCCCACCTCCCTCTGCGAGACGCCTCCTCCTCCACCATGAAACCCTGAGGAATGGGGGCCACGTCAGTCTCTGTACATAATCACCACCACCATGATCATCACCATGATCATCATCATCATCCTCACCATCATCATCATCATCCTCATCATCATCATCATCACT
>NW_015151543.1:143033-144222 GCF_000732505.1 Cyprinodon variegatus | reverse complement strand
CCTTCATTGTCTCAGAATTCAGAAATTCCTTCTCTGCATTTAACGTCGGGGAGCAGTGGGCTGCCATTGTGCGGGAGGAGCAGGGTGTGGTTAAGGGTCTGGCTCACGGACCCATTACATAGATTACAGGCATGTCTGAAGACAGAAAAACCTGGATGACTCTTAACTTTCTGCTCCTGAATGCAGACAGTTTTTCCTCTCCACTGTCGCTACAAGCATGCTTAGTGTGAGGGATTGCTGAAGAGTCAATGAGTCGATGCAATCAGCTGGTTTTCCTTAGATAGAAAACTTTGAACATTTAATCAGATGATCTGATGATCTGGATCTATACAGGGACCTGGGTTGACATGGTGTGAAATGGAGCATAGAAATAAAGTGAATAGAAAAGCAGAACAGACATTGGGAGAATGGAGCGACTCCCTGACCTTTAGGAGCTGCAGTCTGTTGATCTTCTCCTCTCCTGGTTCCTCTCTCTTCATCCAGGATGACAGCCAGCCCTGAGGAGGTGGCAGGGAGCCGCCAGGAGCTCAGGTCAAGTGAGGTCAGCCGGTCCTGTCTGCTCTCCCCTCCTGGAGCCAGATGCTCCTGCAGCAGCAGCTGGGAGGAGGAGCCAGGAGGAGGGTGGAGCACATGGAGCGTGCTCTGCTCAGGCAGGTCACAGCCCTGGCAGAGGAGGGTATGGTGAGGAACACATCAGGTGACTTTACCTGCAGATCCATGAAGGAGCTCACCAGCAAAGAGGCGGAGCTCTGCAGCTCCCTGCCAGCGAACAGAACCCGGAGCTCCTGAGGAGCTACACCCTGCTGACTCCCCACCACCTCCTTCAGCTCCGCCACTCTAGCCTGGGCCTCCAGCTCCACGGCCACCCCAGGACCCAGGTTGTAGCGCACGAACACTGAGAGCAGAAAGGTGAGGCTCAGGTGAGGCCAGCAGGTCAGAGATCAGCTCAAACCACTCATCTTCCTGCTGGAGATGCAGACTAAACGCCCTGCAGAACCTCATGGACCTGATCCTGGACCTGATCCTGGATCTGATCCTGGATCTAATCCTGGATCTGATCCTGGATCTGATCCTGTACCTGATCCTGGATCTGATCCTGGACCTGATCCTGGATCTAATCCTGGATCTGATCCTGGACCTGATCATGGACCTGATCCTGGACCTGATCATGGACCTGATCCTGGACCTG
>NW_015151543.1:137320-142173 GCF_000732505.1 Cyprinodon variegatus | reverse complement strand
CTGTTACCCTAGCTGCATAATGTTAGCCTTGCTGCATGCTGTTAGCCTCGCTATCTTAAAGTTATAGCCCCCCCCACATTCTTTATTTTGATTTATTGAATGTGTAAATACTGAACTTCTATCACATCGACCAACATGAAATCTACAGAGAAGGCTGTAGATCTACAGAAAAGTTTCTGTAGATCTACAGCCTCCTAGAAGCTCTGTTTAAGTACTTTAAGTAACTTTTAATGTTTAAGTAACTCTGTTTAAGCCCTGTAAAAGTAAATCCACCTGTATATAAGAAATCCGGATTGTACATATTTTTATTTCTCATTTCTTTATTTCTTATTTTGTTTTTCATTGTGTGCGATACAGGTACACTTGCACCTTAATCCTTATTTACCTGGATATACTGTGTGTGTATATATATAGTTTGTTTATTCTTAATGCACCTTTTCCTCCTTGTTTGCACCTTCTTTAACTTCTATGCCAATATGTGACAAGTGAATTTCTCCGCTGTGAGATCAATAAAGCTCATCTAATCTAATCTAATCTAATCTAAGTTTGTCTAATGTTAGAATCTAGTAAGTTAATCATGAATCCTGTTAGCAAATATTCAAACACGCTGTAGTTCAGATTAGATTAGATTGGCTCCTGGATTAATGTCAGTAATACAGTAATAATTTATTAGTTCCTAATTTTTTAATTTATTAATAAACACAGTTGTGAAAAACTTGGTTTACATTAATTTAAGATGTAGAAATATTTTAGTAAAGCAAAGTTCTCTGAAAATCAGAATATAGAAAATAATGGAGATTATGTGGAAAATATTTATATTTCTTATTCAGTAAAATGTTCTGCTCTATAAAAACATTTTAAATCCTCCAACCCTGACAGGTGCAACTATTCACCCCCTAAACATCAACCATGCAGGGTGTGAAAACTTTAGCCAGCCGCTGCAGGTGCTGGTTCTGGTTCTGAGTCCGGGACGCAGCAGAACCTCCTGGTTTGGACCTTCCAGCAGAACCTTCTGCCGGGTCCAAACCAACAGAACCGAGTCCAGAGGTTCTGATGAGGTTCGAACATCCGGATCGAACCGGAACAGGCGGAACCTTTAACCAGAACTCAGTAACGGAAAATGGTTCCGGTTTCTCTGCTGCCGACCAGAACCGGAACCACCTGGCTGTTTCGGAGCCACAGCTGTGAGGTCAAACTGCTCCGGTTCTGATCCGGTCCAAGGTCGGAACCGGACCTGGTTCTGGTACCTCATCAGATCCCGCCTGTAATCTGTTCCATCCTCGTTGGATCAGAACCGAACAGAACCAGAACTCACCGATCATCGTGCAGCTCGTCCTTCATGGGATTGTTTACAATCTGCCGGCCGCAGTGGATTCTGGGAGCTGTAGTCTGTGTTTAACTGCCTACTTTATCTCGGTACATTTCTGCCCCCTACTGGACTGTAGCGGTTCTGACCGGTTCCTCTTTTTGGGTCATTGAGGTTCCGAACCTTTCAGTCAGGGTCTTAGCAGGGCTAGAAAACAGAACCATTGGACCGGGTGGTACCGACAGAACCATTGGACCGGACAGTACCAACAGAACCATTGGACCGGGCGGTACCGACAGAACCATTGGACCGGACAGTACCAACAGAACCATTGGACCAGGTGGTACCAACAGAACCATTGGACCAGGTGGTACCAACAGAACCATTAGACCCAACGGTACCGAGAGAACCACTGGACCAGGTGGTACCGACAGAACCATTGGACCGGACAGCACCAACAGAACCATTGGACCAGGTGGTACCGACAGAACCATTGGACCGGACAGTACCGACAGAACCATTGGACCAGGTGGTACCAACAGAACCATTGAACCGGACGGTACCAACAGAACCATTAGACCGGACAGTACCGACAGAACCATTGGACCGGACGGTACGACAGAACCATTGGACCGGGCGGTACCAACAGAACCATTGAACCGGACGTTACCAACAGAACCATTAGACCGGACAGTACCGACAGAACGATTGGACCGGGCGGTACCAACAGAACCATTGAACCGGGTGGTACCAACAGAACCATTGAACCAGGTGGTACCAACCTAAACAGAGCAGAGGTTGACCAGAAGCTTCTGTCTGTTTTGGAGATTAGGGTGATGGCAGGGAGGCCTTCCCAGTCCAACTTCAGAGCCTTGGACCGGGTGGACACCAGCAGGAGGTCCATAGGCCCTGGTTCTGCTGGAGGTTTCTTCCTGTTCAAAGAGTTTTTCCTCTCCACTGTCACTACAAGCATGCTTAGTGTGAGGAATTGCTGAAGAGTCAATGAGTCGATGCAATCAGCTGGTTTTCCTTAGGTAGAAAACTGAATCAACCTGACTGGATGAACTGGATCTATAAAGTGCCCTGAGCTGAGATGATGTGAATTGGAGCTATAGAAATGAATTGAATAGAATTGAACCAGAAGCCAGTGGGAACCAACAGACTGTAGAACTTCCTGATTTCCATTCTGTTGGATCAGAACCATCTAGAATCTGTAGATAAACCTCAGAAGGAGCGTTCATGGCTCCGCCTCCTTTAACCCAAACACCAGGGGTCTCCACCCCCACCTCAGACTCATCCATCCTGGTCCTCTGCCCGCCATCGCTGAGCACCCCCTAAGCTCCTCCCCCTCTGGTGACGATCCTCCTATTCTACAGAAAAACAACTAAATCACCATGGCAACCCAAATGATTTGTAAAGAACTCAGCTGCTGATCAGAGCTGATCGCTCCGTAACAGGAAGCAGCAGGAGGTAAACAGGAAGTGGAAGCAGACAGGAAGTAGTTTTAATTTTTATTACAAAACGCGGGACAATAACAGGTGAACAGGTTTATTCTAAATGAAAACACGATACAATGATGAACGTCGTTCTTTATGCCCACAGAGCCAAACCCAAACAAACCAACACAACCAGGGCAGGGGGCGGGGCTTCAAGGGGGCGGAGCTTCAAGTGCTGCTTATTTTCTAGAGACTGGGGGGGGAGGGCACATTTATAAATAAATCACTATTAAATTAACTCCCATTCACAGTTCAAAGTGAGGACGAGCAGGAACTGAAAAGAAGGGGCGGGGCTTACACAGGAAATGCTTTTATTTTGTCAACAGGAGGAAGTTTAGCGAGTTCAGATCACTAACCATCGCTCACCATCCAGCCAATCAGCAGTCAGTTTACTGAGGAGTCTGTGTCGGCTGTCTCCGTTTCCCATGAGGCTGAGGGAGGTGAGGCGGGATTGTCTGAGGGAGGGGCAGGTAGTGGGCGGGGCCAAGAACAGGTGGTGAAGCTAAAGGTTCCAACCATATATGGAAATCCCCCACCGAATGCCCATATATGGACGTCCTGCTGCCATCGAAACCGAAGAACCAGTTCCTGAAACCTGGAGAACTCAACATCCCAACGGGTCCAGAACATTTCTGAAAGTGACCTCAGCTGGTCCCACAACCAGTCAGCGCTGGTCCAGAACAGACCCAGAACCGACCCGGATCCGGTTCAGAACCCATCCTGAACCGGCCCGGAACCGACCCGGCGCCTCATTCAGAGTCAGACTCCAGCGGGGCGGTCTCGTCCACCACAGGTGGGCTGCGGGTCTTGGCGGCGGCCTGCAGGTGGGCCTTCTTGTGGCGGGAGAAGCTTGAGGAGTGCATGAAGGTCTTGTTGCAGGCGGTGCACATGTAGGTCTTGGTCTTGGAGGCCGGGAGTCCAGTCTTGGAGTGGATCAGCTTTCCCGGGCCGCCGCCGCTGCCGTTACCGTGCGTCTGCTGGTGGCGAACCAGCCTGGAGGGATGATTGAAGGTCTTCCCGCACTGGTCGCAGGAGTGGCGGCGTGCGTCGCCGTCTCTGCCCGATGAGCCTCCCATGTCGTCGCTGGTGCGTTTGGGGGGCCGTCCTCCTCGGCGGCGGCGGTTCTTCTTGCACAGAGTGTAGAAGTTGGGCTTGTCGCGGGAGCAAAGCTTCAGGCGGATCTTCAGGTCGGACGAGCTCTCGCCGAGGTTCTCCTTCCCTGGCGTGTAGCTGTCCAGCAGCTCCTTGACGTGGGTCACCTGATGCTTGGACAGCAGCGTGGATGTTCTGAAGCTCATGTCGCACTGCGGGCAGGCATAGAACTTGTCGGTGGCGGCGGGGCTCTGGATGATGGCGGTGGCCACGTGCTGCGGTTTCTTGGCCTTTTTGTTCTTGGTGCCGATCTTGAGGGTGTGGCGCAGCGTGGCGGGGGAGGGGTCCAGCGCGGCGTCCTTGGCGAGGCCTTTGCCCTTCTTGTGGATGAGGCGATGGCGTGACAGGCTGGAGCTGTGGTTGAACTCCTTCCCACAGATGTTGCACGGGTGAATGCGCCGCTTCCCGTGAAGCCGCAGGTGGCTGCCCAGCATCCTGTAGGGAACAGAGACACGGTCAGACCCTCAGCATCAAACTGACCCGGTTAGTCCTGCTGGCAGCTAGTTTATTTAAACTGGCCTCGTTAAACTGGTTCCTAGAACCACTTAGTCCCCACCCACACTAACAAAACAAACCCTCTCTGGCCTTCTACATCTTCAGCTCCCTGAAGCTTCTGTCTCCTCTCCTTCCAGTTGGAGCAGACCCAGGTACTACCCCCCCAGGAACCAGAATCCTGGACTCTACCAGAACCACCACCGGGAACCAGGCTCCTGGACTCTACCAGACCCAGCTCCGGGAACCAGACTCCTGGACTCTACCAGAACCACCACGGGGAACCAGACTCCTGGACTCTACCAGAACCACCACCGGGAACCAGACACCTGGACTCTACCAGAACCAGCTCCGGGAACCAGACTCCTGGACTCTACCAGAACCACCTCGGGGAACCAGACTCCTGG
>NW_015151543.1:124829-135690 GCF_000732505.1 Cyprinodon variegatus | reverse complement strand
TGTGGGACCTTTTGGACTCACCTGCTGCCTTTGAAGCTCATGCCGCAGTGGGGGCAGGTGTAGCGTGCGTCGTGGTGCGTGGGCTCCAGGGTCCTCTTGGAGACCACCTGGGACCCGCTCTTGCCGCTGTGGGTCTGCTGGTGGCGGTACAGGCTGGAGGCGTGGCTGTAGCTCTTTCCACAGTAGTTGCAGCGGTACTGCCGCCCCTCCGGCTCGTAGTAGTCCTGATCCAAGTCCACCTCGCTGTCCAGAGGGCCGCTCCCTGCCTCCAGCAGCACCTGGGTCTCCTCTACATCCTCGTCCTCCTCATCGGAGTCTGTCTTTATCTCCACGCTCTGCTCCGTCACCTCGCAGGGATAGACCTCCTCGTACGGGGCGAAGAAGGCCTCGTCAGCCTCGATCTTAAGCTGCTCCTCTGAGAGCTCCTCCGGGTCGTCCGAGTCCTTCTTCACGCAGGAGATGGTGAACTTGGAACCGACCTCGGCCCACTTCACCACGTACTCGATAGGCTGCGTGTCGAGTTCCACGGTGATGAAGTCCGCTCCCAGAGCATCGGACTCTGACACGGTCAGCTCCGTCTCCGAGTCCTCCATCCTGAAAGGCTGAGGAGGAAGAGGAGCAGGTCAGGAGCAGGCAGACTCTCAGAACTTCCACCTGTCTGTGTTCTGGTCATCCTAAGGGTCTGGGTGGTTCCATCAGGGACTCTGATCCAGAGGAACCAATTAACCCTGCAGTTATTGCCTAAGAGTTCCCAGTTTAAGGTTCTGGAGCTGCAGACTAACCGGATCTAGGACCTGTTAGCTGGTTTTGGCTTTGATGCCTTTCCTGACCCATCGGACCGACCGATAAACAACCTGTCTGGATTCTACTGGGTCACAATAAGACGCAGCCCTTAGGAACTCCACATGGAAACCAGCCCTTTCCGAGGAGGAACCGGGAACCAGCCCTTTCCAGGGAAGAACCGGGAACCAGCCCTTTCCGAGGAAGAACCGGGAACCAGCCCTTACCGAGGAAGAACCGGGAACCAGCCCTTTCCAGGGAAGAACCGGGAACCAGCCCTTTCCAGGGAAGAACCGGGAACCAGCCCTTTCCAGGGAAGAACCGGAAACCAGCCCTTTCCGGGGAAGAACCGGAAACCGGCCCTTTCCGGGGAAGAACCGGAAACCGGCCCTTTCCGGGGAAGAACCGGAAACCGGCCCTTTCCGGGGAAGAACCGGAAACCGGCCCTTACCGGGGAAGAACCGGAAACCGGCCCTTTCCGGGGAAGAACCGGAAACCNAACCGGAAACCGGCCCTTTCCGGGGAAGAACCGGAAACCGGCCCTTACCGGGGAAGAACCGGAAACCGGCCCTTTCCGGGGAAGAACCGGAAACCAGCCCTTACCGGGGAGGAACCGGGAACCAGCCCTTACCGGGGAAGAACCGGGAACCAGCCTTTTCCAGGGAAGAACCGGGAATCAGCCCTTACCGGGGAGGAACCGGGAACTAGCCCTTTCCAGGAAAGAACCGGAAACCAGCCCTTACCGGGGAGGAACCGGGAACCAGCCCTTACCGGGGAGGAACCGGGAACCAGCCCTTTCCGGGGAGGAACCGGGAACCAGCCCTTACCGGGGAGGAAACACATGTCAAATGGGGAGTGCTAGGTCAAAGCTAACACCCAGAATTCCCTCTGATCAGGCTTTGGTATGATCCACTTTGTTACCCGCTAGTTCATGACCAGGTTATCCATCCGGTTCATCAGACTGTTACTGGTTGGTTTCTGACCAGGTTGTTGTTTTACTCAGTTAACTACTTAAACAGATTAGTTCTGCAGTATTTTTCATGTCCAGTTCAAACTAAACAGTAATCAAACCCTGAGCAGCTGTGGTGTGGAGGCTGCAGCGCCTGGAAGAAGGTGAGAACAGCAGAGAGGATCATGGGGGCTCCCCTTCCCTCCATTAAAGACATTTCGTGTCCCGAGTCCGTGACATCATCAGCACTGAAATTTTTCATATCAGTGAATTTAAACTGGTTTCTTTTCTCCTACATGGTTTTTATTCTGATCACTGCTGCACTGCGGGAAAGGCCGGATTCGAACCTGCGCCGCCCGCGTTAAGGACTAAGGCCCGGGTCATGTGCGCTAACCACTGCACCACCAAAGCACAGCCTGGGAAACTGTTTTCAGCTCATTGTGGATCTTCATGGTTAAATAAAGGTCATAAAGTCAAATTTTATAGATCAATTAGTGGGTTTTTTCTCAGGTATGTAAATTATTGATTAAATATCCTGAAGCCTTGGCTGCAGGTGCCTGTACCAGTGCGCAGGTGAGCCTCGGCTGCAGGTGCCTGTACCAGGTAGTAATGTTTATTTCTAAAGCACCTTTCACAGACACAGAGGTCACACCGTGATTCACAAAATTACTACTCAAATTAAAATACATTTACAGTCATAAAACCACCATAATCTACTAGAATTAAAATGCAGACAATGCAGAGCAATGAAAGCAGAAGGTGAAGCAGGACACATGGCAGACCTGATGGTCCTCAGTGGGACCATCTGAGCCTTTAGAGCCCAGCAGCAGCTGCAGACTGAGCAGCTTCCAGTGAAGGTTGACTGGGATCAGTAGGACCCAGAAGAGACCCTACGGTTCCACCGAGGAGGCTCCGCTGAACCAGAAACATCCATCTGATCAACTGAGAACAGATCTAGATCACGTAGGTCTGGACTCAGCGGCTTCTTTACTTCCTGTCATCCTGCTGTTCACCAACTAGGCGCCAGAGGGCGCCCGACTGCTCAGTGTCATCATTAAAGCCGCTTTTTTCCTTCACTGCAACATTTTATTTCCCATGGCATGAAGCCGAACCGACACTAGAATCGAGGCGGTTCTGGAACCATCCTCATCTACAGCTGGACCTGCTCCACCGAAACGCGCGGCCCGGAGGAGTAAAACTGCTCCTTATTTCAGAGGAGTTCCGGGGCCGGGCGGCTGTCAGGAAGCAGGAGCAGCTGCTCTCCTTCCCGGCGGGAACTGTCAGAATAAAAACCCGCTTCTAACCACGGAAGAACCAGAACCGGGCCGCGGTTCGTTTACTCACCGAGATTCTGCCGTTAAACGGTGAAATCCACCGGAGCTGGCCGCGACAATAACAGGAAGCCGCCGCCGGGACACGGAGCTCCGAGAGGAAGGATTAAATGGTCCAGACGACCGGAAGAGGGCCTTCAAAATAAGAGCACGGTCAAGTTACTAAAATGATGGATGTTAAAGAAAAGATACAGCAGATAGAAACAGGGATATAGATCCACACTAAGTTCAAAATATTAACATTAATATAAAAGAATAAAAGAACAACATTGTTTCCTGTGACCGAGGAGGCTAGTTTAAAAATGCACCAAAGATAAAAGCTAAACATACTAAACTCTACTAACATGCTAAACAATGCTAATATGCTAAACTCTGTTAACATGCTAACTTCTGCTAACATGCTAAACTATGCTAATATGCTAAACTATGTTAAACTCTGCTAATATGCTAAACTCTTTCAACATGATAAACTCTGCTAATATGCTAAACTATGCTAAAATATTTAACCGTGCTAAACTCTGCTAATATGCTAAACTCTATTAAGATGCTAATCTCTGCTAATATGCTAAACTCTATTAAGATACTAAAATCTGCTAATATGCTATACCCTGAAAACATGCTAAACCCTGATGTTAACATGCTAAACTCTTTTAACATGCTAAATTCTGGTGTTAACATGTTAAAACCTGATGTTAGCATGCTAAACTCTGCTTACATACTAAACTCTGCTAACATGCTAAACTCTACTAACATGCTAAACTCTGCTAACCCGCTAAACACTGCTAATATGCTAAACTCTGTTAACATAATAAACTCTGCTAATATGCTAAACTCTGCCAACATGCTAAACTCTGCAAACACGCTAAACTTTGCTAACATGCTAAACTCTATTAACATGCTAAATTCTGGTGTTAACATGCTAAAACCTGATGTTAGCATGCAAAACTCTGCTAATATGCTAAACTCTGTCAACATGATAAACTCTGCTAATATGCTAAGCTCTGCTAACATGCTAAACTCTATTAACATGCTAAATTCTGGTGTTAACATGTTAAAACCTGATGTTAGCATGTTAAACTCTGCTAACATACTAAACTCTACTAACATGCTAAACTCAGCTAATATGCTAAACTCTGCTAACATGCTAAACTCTGCTAACATGCTAAACCCTGATGTTAACATGCTTAACTGTGATTTCTAAAATCTGGATATGTGACAGACAGGCAGCCTGTCCAGCATGGACCCCATAGTCTGCTGTAGACAGGCACCGATAGCTAACGCTCTTGTCGCTACCCGATCCGTACCGGTAGCACGATCCGTACCATCAGCTCATTTGCGCCTGCGCGAATAGAATAACTTCCGGGTCGCCAAAATTTTTTTTTAAATTCAATCCATTGTATTGCTTGACGTCATTTTTCTGGAATAAAAATACAAATTTTGGGGAAATGTTCCCTTATCAATGAAAGACTGCAGGTCACGAAATGTAGCAAATGAATCCATTGTGGGATCAGTACTGCTGGAGTGCATAGTGAAGTACAGAGTAAATCAAATATTTAAACAAATTTAAATATATACGCTGTGTGACGTATATTTGCGCATGCTCAGAGCAGTCAGTAACTATCACAAGGCGATTGAACTTTATGTATTTCTGTTTTTTTATTTTTAGAAAATGCAATATTGACGAAAATACAAAAGATATACAAACAGAAACCCATGCCTCTAAAAAATACAAAAGAATAAAAAAGTAAGAAAAAGGAAATATTACCACCAGAAGTTATTCTGTTTGCGCACGCGCAAACAGAATAACTTCTAATGGTACGGATCGTGTAATGACACCAGCAAACATCAACAGCTAACAGAGCTGTCATTACCCGATCCGTACCGGAAGCACGATCAATATTGGCGCAAATGAGCTGATGGTATGGATCGTGCTACCGGTACGGATCGGGTAGCGACACCTGGTTCAGTTTTTAATAACTAGCTTAATGTGATAACTTAAGCAAACCCCTGAAAGTGTGTCTTTAAATCAGAGCTGGATCATCCTGTTCCCATCGGTCCCTGTTCCCATCATTAGGTTCTGGATCTGGTTTTGTCTCCAGGAAGGTCAGGCTGCTGAATGGTGTCCCACAGGGCTCAGGTCCAGTCAGGCGCCCCCTGCTGGTCTCATGCTAAGAAAACATGGTGGCACCTTAACCCTAACCTGCTGCCCTGCAGGTCCGAGTCCAAGAACAGAACCAAGGCCTGGAGAACAGGACCACTGAAGAAGGCGGTAAACCCGCCTTAGACCCGCCCATTAGTCCACAGCTGATGACAGATTCATGTCATCACCTGGATGACTGGATCTCTGCAGGTTCTGCAGAACCAGGTCAGAATTTGGGCCGGTTCTGTTAAATCTGGATCACATAAACTCGTTTGGACCGGCCTGTGATTGGCTGACAGGTTCTGCAGGTTGTAGGTTGCCATGGTGATGCCAGCTGTGGGTCCCTCCCTGATGGAACCATAATCCAGATGTTTTCCACCTGAACTGGGTCGGTTCGGTTCGGCAGAATCAATCAAGATGAAGACAAACTATCGGATATAAAGATCACCCCTCCCCGTGCCCTGTGACGTCACCCTACCTAGCCTCACCTGGACAGCAGCTTCCTGCCCCCCCTCAGGCCGGGATGAGGATGTGGAAGGTTAGGCGCGGGGCGCTGCGGGGTCTGAAGCTACCGCACCGTGTTCCGGACGGAGCTCCGATGGCCTCCGGCTGCTTTCCGGTACCTTCTTCAACCAGCAGACCGAACCCGATCCGCCGCCTCCCGCTTCCGAAGCGCCAGCAAGCATTAATGGTTCGGACCCGACTTACGATCCGGAACCGGTTCCGTCGTCCTGGTTCCGTCCGGTCGCCTCTGAGTCACTGGTTCCTGCCGAAGCTCGGTCACATCTCAGTCGCGGAGCGGAGCGGCGCGCCTCCAGCCAAAGTCAATGAGGCGCTGCGGCGGAGAGGCGGCGGCTCCGCGGTGCTTAAAGCGAGCCTGGCTCTGATTGGTCAGGCTCCTGCGCAGCCTCACTCTGATTGGCTGGAATGCTCAAAGGTTAAAGTGTGCTGATAAAACTCGCGAGATGAAGCGTCACTGTCTCAGATTTTCTTCCTGTCTTGTTTTGGTTTTAAAATTTAACTGAAAGCGGTTCCTGTGTAAGGAGTCAGAGAGCAGAACCATTTAGGATTGGTTCTGGTTCTGCTACTTTGGTTCATCCATGTGATGTTCTGGTTCTGATGAAATGCTGCAGGGGTCCAGAAGGTTCTGGGTTCTACTGTGTCTCGAGGTTCTCTGGGACCAGAACCTCTCTGGACCAGTTCTTGTTTCACTGTTGGATCCATCAGACTGATCCGGTCCTGGTGATCCAGGTCCGGGTTCTGATCCCAGAACTGTGGTCGCCCTGGGCCCATCTGGGAAGGGGAGTGGTGGTCCTGCGGGCTGCAGTGGGGCTGAGCGCCCAGCAGGAGGCGCTGTCTGGCTCAGGAACTCCGCAGCAGCTTTGCTCTATCAGGAACCAGCTGGGGGGGGAAGGGGGGATTCATGGGTCCATTTCACACCCAGAACCAAGGTCCCTGCTGAGGAGCCCCCTGATGTCACAGTGATGTCATCGCTGCATATCAGTGGGCTCCTGATGGTGGGTGGGGCCTTAAGCAGGAAGCTTATCAGCACCAGGGGTCCAGCTGGTTCTGATGGATTAAAGGCTCCAGAACATGACCCGGGCCCCCCTCCTCCCCAGCTGCAGAAGCAGAGGAGCCTCTCTGCTGCAGACGCTCCCTGATGGAACCAGAACCTCCTTCAGAGGAGCGTGGGCGGCGGCGGTGATGCATCAGATCTCTCTCCTCTTCCCGTCCAAAGTATGGCTCAATCAGAACCAGAACCTCAATCCGAGCTCCGCCCATCAGAACCACTGATTGGCTGGATGCCTGCCTCAGTAATGCCATCAAAGAATTACCAGACTCAGGATGATGATGTCAGCATCTTTTATTACTGCAGATTATAAATGACATCAAGCCCCGCCCCCAAACAACCAGAGAAAGCACCAATGGCTGCTGACGTGTCCTGGCTAAGCATCCTGGGAAACGGAGTTCCTCCTTCCTCCATCACGTCAGCAGAGGAAAAACAATAAAACACTTCTAGAAACTTTCTATTAAAACTAAAGAGTTGATCTAAAACTACCCCCCCCCCCCCCCACTTTGATAAACCACACCCCCTCTGAGCCGCCCCTTCCTATTGGCTGGAAACATACACTGAGTGATGGGGGCATTTCCTGATCAACATGAGCATAAAGTGACAAAGTTCTGCTACATCCCATCCTGATGATCATGTCTGGATCCTGGTCAGTGGGTGGAGCCTCAGGGTGGTGATGTCACAGGCAGAAGGCGATTATTTGATCAATGCTGCTGTGTGCGGTCATCAGCAATAAAGTGACTTCAGAAGAGAGAGAAGAAGAAACGGCCTCCTCAACGCCACACATCACATCTGGAAGCAGACAGGAAGTGATGTTACAGGCAGGTTCTAGGTGTATTCTAAGCCTGATCTGGATCTGATCAAGACCATCCTAAGCCCGACGCCCAGTGCAGAGCCCCCCCTTACCCGACACCGTGTTGCTAGCCCGTTCTGGTCGTGTTCGTGTTCCTAGTCCGCTCCGGTCGTGTTCCTAGTCCGCTCCGGTCGTGTTCCTAGTCCGCTCCGGTCGTGTTCCTAGTCCGCTCCGGTCGTGTTCCCTAGCCCGCTCCGGTCGTGTTCCCTAGCCCGCTGCGGTCGTGTTCCCTAGCCCGCTGCGGTCGTGTTCCTAGCACGCTTCTGTTGTGTTCCTAGCACGCTTCTGTTGTGTTCCTGTTTCTAGCCCGTCGTGTCGTGTTCCTAGCACGCTTCTGTCGTGTTCCTGTTTGTAGCCCGTCGTGTTCCTAGCCCGCTTCTGTCGTGTTCCTGTTTCTAGCCCGTCGTGTCCTAGCCCGCTGCTGTCGTGTTCCTGTTTCTAGCCCGTCGTGTTCCTAGCCCGCTGCGGTCGTGTTCCTAGTCCGCTCCGGTCGTGTTCCCTAGCCCGCTGCGGTCGTGTTCCTAGCACGCTTCTGTTGTGTTCCTAGCCCGCTTCTGTTGTGTTCCTGTTTCTAGCCCGTCGTGTCGTGTTCCTAGCACGCTTCTGTCGTGTTCCTGTTTGTAGCCCGTCGTGTCCTAGCCCGCTTCTGTCGTGTTCCTGTTTCTAGCCCGTCGTGTTCCTAGCCCGCTGCGGTCGTGTTCCTAGCACGCTTCTGTTGTGTTCCTAGCCCGCTTCAGTTGTGTTCCTGTTTCTAGCCCGTCGTGTTCCTAGCCCGCTTCTGTTGTGTTCCTGTTTCTAGCCCGTCGTGTTCCTAGCCCGCTTCTGTCGTGTTCCTGTTTCTAGCCCGCCGTGTTCCTAGTCCGCTCCGGTCGCGTTCCTGTACCTAGTCCGCTCCGGTCGCGTTCCTGTACCTAGTCCGCTCCGGTCGCGTTCCTGTACCTAGTCCGCTCCGGTCGCGTTCCTGTACCTAGCCCGCTGCGGTCGCGTTCCTGTTCCTAGCCCGTTGCGGTCGCGTTCCTGTTCCTAGTCCGCTCCGGTCGCGTTCCTGTACCTACTCCGCTCCGGTCGTGCTCCTGTTCCTAGCCCATTCTAAGCCCTTTCCAGCCGTTGGCACCTGTCCCTAGCCCATTCAGGAACCCACCTGGACTGCGGACCCATGCAGCCACTGGTTCTTGTCTCCAGTCACCTTCATGCAGGAGAACAGCTCACAGACAGCAGGCAGAACCAGACGTTCCTGCACAGGAAACACAGTGAGGTCACAGGAAGCACAGGTGGACCTGGTTCTGACCCGCTCTCGGTCAGTCTGACCCCTTACCTGGGCCTGATTCCTCTTCTTCAGGAGCCACTTGTCACCTTCCTCTTCCTCTGACGGTCGGACCGGACCTGCTGAGCCCAGCTTCTTGTCAGGAAGCACCCAGAGGTCCGGGTTGAGGGGGTTCTGGAACGGGGTCTGGATCTGGGCGCTGTGCCTCCTCCTCAGCTGCTCCTCCTGCTCAGCACCTCCTTTGCTTGGATGGAGCCAGGCCTCCAGGATGGCCTGAACCTGAGTGGAGCAGAAAGTTAGCCAGCCTGTCATCAGAACCAGTTCAGACGGACCAAGCCGAGCCCTTACCTTCTGCTCCTGCTCCCGGTGGAAGGGAGTGGGCGGGGCATTCTTGCTGACGACCACGCCGTTTTTGTCCCGCCCCTCCTGCTGAAGCAGCCAGCGGCTCAGCGCCTCCTTCCCACAGTTCTCCTCACAGACGCAGTCAGCATAGGAGGAACACGGCTCATTGGCCTTGCAGCTCTGCCTGACCGGCGCCACCTGCTGTAGCCACAGCTCCAGGGCTGCGGCGGGGGCGGGGCCAGGAGTGGGCGGAGTTTTCAGGCACTTGAGCTGGCCCAGGTTCTCGATCTCCACGGCTTTTGTGGTCTGGCAGCAGGAGGAGCAGTCGGCGGGCGCCCGGCCAACCAGCCACTCGCTGGATGACCAGCTCTCATCGAAGGGCTTCATCACACGGCGCCAGCGCTCTGCATCAGTCATCTCCATGGCGACGGTGGGCGGGGTGATCAGCCAGTCGCTCAGCTCCTCCTCCTCCTCCTCAGAAGAGACCAACTCTGACTCGTCAATCTTCTCGATGGAGAACGAGGAGCTGCAGCTGCTGCTGGTCCGCTCCCTGCTGCCCTGGTCCTGGTCCTTCTGGAGCCACGCCTCCAGGTCCCTCAGCTGACCCCAGGCCTTCAGGAAGTCCATGGAGGCCAGGACAGGACAGGAAGTCTGTCAGGAAGACAAATCCAGCTCAGTCAGGTCCACCAGAACCAGCGGTGCCGCTGTGGGACCGGTTTTGGTACCCAGATGTTTATGTTATTATTTTAACTACCCTAGAACAAAGTCTACCAGTCCTTTCAGAACCACTGATCCTGCGGTACCAGAACAAAGGAACGCCTGTAAGGGACACCGCACCGCCGCCCCGGGTCAGAGGTAAGTAGAATCCACTCTAACCCGGCAGAACCGTTTTCAGAACTGCAAGACCAGTGTTCGGGGCTGGTTCTGATTACCTGTTCCCAGAACTCACCTTGTTCTCCTTGTGCTTCAGCAGCCAGTCCTCTGGGTTCCTGCTGGACTGGTAACCAATAAGAGGGCTGCTGGTGGATGGGCGGCTTCCCAGCAGCCAATCACCTAGAGCCGCCTGCTCCGTCCTCTGGAGACACAAAGAACCGGTGAGCAGAACCAGAACCTGGCAGAACCGGGTCAGGAGGAACTGGAGCTGTGAGACAGACTCACCTGTTTGCTGGCAGCGAGGAAACAAGTCTGCGACGGAGGTCCCTGAGGGGCGGGGCCAGGACAGGACACGCCCTCCTCCACCTGGGGAGCAGAACACAGCGGCTCAGAACCAGAACTCCTCCACACTGAGGCACTCTAACAGCAGGGCAGTACCTGGGCGCTGATGCTGCCAAATGAGGTGATGGCCTGCCTCAGGGAGCGAGCGTCGGCATGGAAACGAAGCTCAGGCGTTTCCTCAGGGGTGAGGCTCAGCGAGGTCAACCTGCAGCAGCAGATCACAAAACAAACGCACCCTCTGGTTACACAGAGTGGGTGGAGTCACCAGAGGACACCTGGGGTCCAGTCATCCAGTGTGAGCTCACCTCTCCATGCAGCTGGTCAGCTGGTTGTTCAGGTCGTTGCTGTTGGTGGAGTTCTGCAGCTGGTAGGAGATCACATCAAACTGACCTCTGAGCTGCAAACAGAACCAGAACC
>NW_015151543.1:120485-124249 GCF_000732505.1 Cyprinodon variegatus | reverse complement strand
CCAGAACCAGGCCTATAAATGTAAAACCCAGCCTGTAAACCCAGAACCCAGCCGGTAAACCCAGAACCCAGCCGGTAAATCCAGAACCCAGCCGGTAAATCCAGAACCCAGCCGGTAAACCTAGAACCCAGCCTGTAAACCTAGAACCCAGCCTGTAAACCTAGAACCCAGCCTGTAAACCTAGAACCCAGCCTGTAGACCTAAAACCCAGCCTGTAGACCTAAAACCTAGCACGTAAATCTAAAACCCAGCCTGTAAATCTAAAACCTGTACATCTAGAACCCAGCCTGTAAACCCAGAACCCAGCCTGTAAACCCAGAACCCAGCCAGTAAACCCAGAACCCAGCCGGTAAACCTAGAACCCAGCCGGTAAACCCAGAACCCAGCCAGTAAACTCAGAATCCGCCTGTAAATCTAGAACCCGCAAGTAAATCTAGAACCCAGCCTGTAAATCTAAAACCCAGCCTGTAGATCTTGCACCCAGCCTGTAAATCTAGAACCCAGCCTGTAGATCTAAAACCCAGCCAGTAAATCTAAAACCCAGCCTGTATATCTAGAACCTGTACATCTAGCACCCAGCCTGTAAACCTAGCACCCAGCCAGTAGATCTAGAACCGAGTCTGTAGATCTAGAACCTGTAGATCTAGAACCCAGTCTGTAGATCTAGAACCCAGCCTGTAAACGTAGCACCCAGCCTGTAGATCTAGAACCTGTAGCTCTAGAGCCAGGCAGTGAACCAATCAGAACCAGTCTCTCTTGTGGTCGTTCAGAGCACAGTCCCATAGTGACCCGGTTGGGCCCGGTCCATTACCCGGTTCAGCTGGTGCAGCTGTTGCTGCAGCGTCTCGGCCTTCATCTGCTCCAACAGCTCCATCTGCTCCAGTAGCCAAACCTCCCTGCAGCGCAGCGCCTCTTGCTGGCGGCTCACGCAGCTCTGCAGCTCACAGCGAACCTGGAGGACAGACAACAAGCTGAGCTCTGATTGGACGGCGCCATGACAACACAGGAACTAACCGCTCTGAACCTGGACCAGAGGAGAAGCAGAACCCAGGGCCCGGGACCTTACCCTGATCCAGGGGATGAGCGGCACGGCTGCAGGTCCAGCTGGGTCCAAACTCAATCTGAGCCCCTCAGCATGTGGACCGGTCTTATACCAAACCAGGACCAGAACCACGCCCCATACTCCCTCCCTCTGACTCAGCCCGGGATCACGGAGCTTCTGATTCAGCCAGAGGAGGATCAGGCTGTGGTTGTTGTGGCCCGGCAGAACACAGGCCCAGCTGAGCCAGGATCAGCAGAACCAGGACCAGCTGAGCCAGGCTGCCTGCTCTTTGTCACCAGAGGCCTGGAGCCGGCCCGGTTCTGACAGAGCTGCAGTTTGGGTCTATAGGGTGAACTGGGGCAGACACTGACCTCTCTGGCGTTGTCCCTCAGCTGCTGTTCGGCCCGCAGCACGGCGCTGATGGCGTTCTCCAGCTGCTCCTGGGCCTGCTGGCACAGCCCGGACCCGCTCGGCACTGGAGACATCCTGCAAGGAACAAAAACATTAAACGGGTCAGACCACAAACAGTGAGAAAGAGCGGTTCTGACCCACTGGCCAGGCGTCCCTCAGAGGTGCTATGGACCAGAACCGCTCCTAGCCTGACGGTCAAAGCCCTGAGCGGTTCTGCTGGTGGAGCTTTAGAGGATCAGGGTCCAGAACCACAGGACCCCTGACTCACATGTTTGTTCAGACCGCAGCCCTGAGCCGTGGGTCTGGGTGGGATTAGCGGCACCCAGCAGGATCAGCGCAGTCACCGCGGTACGCCACCAGAACCACAGGCTGGGCGGTACCAGCAGGATCTGAGAGGGCGGGGCACACAGATATCAGCTGGAAGAGGCTCAAGGTGCTGATAACAACCCTCTCTATCGCCATGGAGACCAGGCCAACATGGAGGACAGTGCTGGACAGAACCAAGGTCCTCAAGCTCTCGCTGAACCGGTCAAAAGTCCAGAACTATCGACCCGGTTTGTTTACAGGTTCCAACAAATACTGGACTTTAACCTGGCCATCAGGACTGCACTCGGACCTACATCTGACCCAACCCGTTCTGCTGGGACCGGGCCTCCCTAACCCGACCCGTTCCGCTGGGACCGGGCCTCCCTAACCCAACCCGTTCCGCTGGGACCGGGCCTCCCTGAACCCCAGACCGGTCTGAATGTAAGAGTCTGGGGTGGTTCTGCTCACCAGACTTCCAGCCAACCGGTACCAGACCTCTGTATGCTCTGCCACTTTGGATCACAGTGACCGGTTTTCAGAAGGTTCTGAGGTCCAGTATCAGCACCAGACAGAGGAACCCAAACATCTCAGCTGAACTTTGACCCTTCCTCATGGATTAGGGACACGCGTCAGCAGAACATCCAGGCTGAACAAGCAGAACACTCTGTTCCCCTCAGGAACTCCCAGAACCACAGGTCTCAGAGGTCCAGAACCATAGGTTCCAGAACCACAGGTCCCAGAGGTCCAGAACCATAGGTTCCAGAACCACAGGTCCCAGAGGTCCAGAACCATAGGTTCCAGAACCACAGGTCCAAGAGGTCCAGAACCACAGGTCCCATGTTCAGCAGAACTCAAGAGGTCCAATCCCTGAGCAGACAGCTGACCGAGCAGAACCAGCCGGCCAACATCAGCTTCCCTCTCTGATTAGCACATCTATATCAAGTTTTCTACAAACTCCTCCTTAGTGGGTCAGGGGTCCGTTCTGGTGAAACCCAACAGAACCTCTCAGGCCTGAAGCTAAATGAGCTCATGCCCAGAGAACCTAGAACCGAACCAAAGAGGCAGACACTTCCAGCAGGTCTTTCCTCAGACCAGGGCCGGGTCCCTCAGACCAGGACCTGTTCCCTCAGACCAGGACCGGGTCCCTCAGACCAGGACCTGTTCCCTCAGACCAGGACCGGGTCCCATAAACCAACAGCAGCTAACTAACTCACCTCATTTTCCTCTATGATTTTCCTTCTCAGACAAAAACAGCTCCTGCTCGGAACAAATGCTTCCGCTCTCGCGATATCTGAACTGAGCGCTGCCTAAGTCAGAGCCGCCATTACAGGCTGCAGTTCAGCACGTAGACGCCACATAACGGGGAGGGGGAGGGAGGGGGAAGAACAGCCTGGAACAGCCACACAGCAGCGAGGTAAACAAGCCAATAGACAGCAAGGGTGGGGGAGGGGCAGAGACTGGAACAGCCAGGGCTGAGGAGGGAGGCTGCCGCGACCATGGAACAGCCCGCCTGTTCACTGGAAAGATAAAATGTCGGAAGAGGAACCAGCAGCAGTTCCTCTAGATTGCACTTTCCGCCATGTTTACTGTTTCCTCCATAAAATAAACAACGGAAACAAGCTGCTGTGTTTACAGAAAGCCGCACTATGAGCCCGAACCGAACCTCTTCCCGACCGAACAGCACTGCTGACGTCAGAGCTGCTTTGATAACAGCCACTAGTCAAACTATAACCAGAGGTTACTAAACAACTGACCTGTTTACCAGTGACACTGATCTGGATCGGAACCAGAAGAACTGTCTCACTGAACAGGATCGGAACCAGAAATACTGTCCCACTGATCTGGATCGGAACCAGAAGAACTGTCTCACTGAACAGGATCGGAACCAGAAATACTGTCCCATTGATCTGGATCGGAACCAGAAGAACTGCTAGCAGAACTGAAGCCTTTCTTTGACATTCCTCGCTAGCAGCTAGCTGAGCGGCTCACTGATCCACTCACCGCG
>NW_015151543.1:118914-119509 GCF_000732505.1 Cyprinodon variegatus | reverse complement strand
ACCGCGAGGCTTTGCGCTGCAGGGTCCACTCGGAGGTCATAAACGGTCCGAACCAGTTCGGTGTCACTGCAGGCGGAGGAAAGTGATCAGTGAAAGCCGGTGTGTGTCGGTAGAGTCCCGGCGGCTGAACCCAATGTCACTGCGTCACGGAAATATGGCGGCACGTGTCGCGATAGCTGAAAGCTAGAGTTGGGCGCCCCCTGCTGCAGGCGAGGAGCCCTACAACCAGCAGACTGATATTAGAAACAATAGAAGCTGGATTTATTGTCCCTGTGTGGGACATTAAAGTTGGAAAGCAGTAAAGCTAGAGGGACAAGATGGAGGCAATGGTGGAGAGAAGTGATATGAAAATATATTTGATAAACATAAACCATGTTCAACAAGCAAAATGGTATATTTAATAAACATATAAACAATGTGATTTTCTCTGGTCCCCTCCCTGATCTGACCAGTGATGTCATGATTAGCTGCATGTCGTCATTCAGCCGCTGGTTGCCTAGGTGGTGTCCTGAAAACATCATCAGATCTCTTTCTTAAAAAGTCTGAAGAGCTGAACCTGAGTCCAGCTTCTCTCTTCAAGGTTTTTATCTCTTAA
>NW_015151543.1:111938-113652 GCF_000732505.1 Cyprinodon variegatus | reverse complement strand
AATATATATATATACACATATATATGTATATATATATGTGTATATATATATATTTTTATGAAGAGAGAGGGGGACGCATATATAGTCATATATTTTCCAGTTTCATTTGTAATAAAATATAGTTCATTAACGTTGCAAAGTTTATTTTAATCATTCATTTATTATTAGCCAGTAATCAAGTCTTGATTTGCTATCTATCTATTGTAGGTCTATGCCTCAGCCGTTGATGCGGGCCTATCTATCTATTGTAGGTCTATGCCTCAGCTGATGATGCGGGCCTATCTATCTTTGGTAGGTCTATGGTAGGAGAGTACCGGAAGTCCCGCCCTAAGCGGAAAGCTCGCGATTTTCTTTAGCTTCCACGCAGTAAATGTGACGTCATCGCGGGGCGAAACAACAACATCGGCTGTGATCGGTTCCGGTCCAGTTTGTAGAGGCCCACAGCAAAGATCCGAACCCAGGATGTCTGCGGGACCCGGAGGCAGGAACTCGGAGCCGTGGGGCGGATTCGACGAGCCCCTGATTCAGGTAACTCCAACCGGAACCAGAACCAGGCCCTCCATACTGGGAGGTTCTGGATCCTGCCCCGGCAGACTGGACTGAGTCGTACCAGTCCTCCCAGTAACCTGTAGACCAGGTGTTACTGGGACCTTGTCAGGTCGGTTCTCCTGAGGAAATCCAACCAGCAGCTCCAGCTCTAGAAAACAGCCTTTCAGTTCTGTTGTCCTGCTCACTGTAATGCCATCAGTCGTATCTATGAATGCAGCTCTATGCCAGAGCTCACCAGGTGAAGCTAAACAAGCTCTAAGAACCGAAGCGTAGAGAATCAATTCCAGATGTTCTAAAACTCTGCAGCTGAAAAACGGACTTTATGATCTTTGGACCTGATGAGTAAACCACCCACAGTCAGTCATTATGGAACCATGAAGCTCTGGGCTACCGCTGGTGGAACACTGGAGATCAGAGGTTCCGCCGGTGGAACCCTGAAACTCCGAAGTTCTGCCGGTGGAACCCTGAAACTCCGAAGTACTGCCGGTGGAACCCTGAAACTCAGAAGTTCTGCCGGTGGAACCCTGAAACTCTGGGCTACCGCTGGTGGAACCAATGAGCTCTGGGGTTCCGCTGGTGGAACCTTGAAGCTCCGAGTTTCCGCCGGTGGAACCTTGTGGAACCCTGGAGCTCAGAGGTTCCACTGGTGGAACCCTGATGCTCTGAGGTTCTGCTGATGAAACCCTGAAGCATTGGGGTTCCGCTGATGACACCCTGGAACTCAGAGGTTCCGCCGGTGGAACCCTGAAGCTTCGAGGTTCCGCCGGTGGAACCCTGGAGCTCAGAGGTTCCACTGATGAAACCCTGGAACTCAGAGGTTCCGCCGGTGGAACCGTGCAGCTCCGAGGTTCCGCCGGTGGAACCTTGTGGAACCCTGGAGCTCAGAGGTTCTGCTGATGAAACCCTGGAACTCAGAGGTTCCGCTGGTGGATCCCTGAAGCTTCAAGGTTCCGCCGGTGGAACCGTGCAGCTCCGAGGTTCCGCTGGTGGAACACTAGTGCTCAGAGGTTCTGCCGGTGGAACCCTGAAGCTCAGAGATTCCGCCGGTGGAACCCTGGAGCTCAGAGGTTCCGCTGGTGGAACCCTGAAGCTCCAAGGTTCCGCCGGTGGAACCCTGAAGCTCCAAGGTTCCGCCGGTGGAACCCTGAAGCTCCAAGGTTCCGCC
>NW_015151543.1:104449-111479 GCF_000732505.1 Cyprinodon variegatus | reverse complement strand
ACACTGGAGCTCAGAGGTTCCGCCGGTGGAACCCTGAAGCTCCGAGGTTCCGCCGGTGGAACACTGGAGCTCAGAGGTTCTGCCGGTGGAACCCTGAAGCTCCGAGGTTCTGCCGGTGGAACCCTGGAGCTCAGTGGTTCCGCCGGTGGAACCCTGAAGCTCCGAAGTTCCGCCGGTGGAACCCTGGAGCTCTGGGGTTCTGCTGGTGGAACCTTTCCTCTGATCTGCTGAGGTTCTGGTCTGAACTCGCCCTCCCTGGTCTTGTGACCCACTGACCGATGTTCTTACGGTTCTGTTCAGGGTAGCGGAGGCTCGGCCGTTATTGACATGGAAAACATGGACGACACATCGGGCTCCAGCTTCGAGGACGTTGGCGAGATGCACCAGAGGATGAAGGAGGAGGAGGAGGTTTCCGAGGAAGCGGCGGCCGCCGAGGACGACGGCGCCGACGATGGAGAGTTCCTGGGGATGAAGGGGATAAAAGGCCAACTGGGTCGACAGGTAGCAGACGAGGTGAGTGAGCCAATCAGATGTGTCTTTATACCGACCAATCAGAGCTGGACCTCATTGTCCCATGGAGACATACTTGTTACCATGGCGATGGCTGTCGGCAGGGTCAGAGAATGAATGGGAGAAAAGGTTAAATGCAACATGGCATTTACCTGGAGCACAGGGAACACACAGCAGCTAAGCCCCGCCCCCTCTCCATCTGCAGGTGTGGCAGGCGGGGAAGAGACAGGCGTCCAAAGCCTTCAACCTGTACGCCAACATAGACATCCTGAGGCCGTACTTTGACGTTGAGCCTTCCCAGGTACGCAGCAGGTAAGAGCTTCACTTCCTGTTTCTGATCAGTCGTTTCCTGTTCTGAGACTGAGAAAGGTGTCTCCTCTCAGGTTGGTGGATTCCATGGTACCTGTGCGCCTGATCACCTTCCCCCAGGTGAGCTCAAGTCCCTGTGCACGATCAGACAGGTAGAAGCGGGGCAAGGTGAGAGACCTCTGACATCACTGTCTCCTCTGCAGAAGGTGGCAGGTGAGCTTTACGGCCCGCTGATGCTCGTCTTCACCCTGGTGGCCATCCTGCTGCACGGCATGAAGACTTCTGGAACCGTCATCGTAAGAACAAACAGACTTAGAGATTTCCTGACTATTGGACGTTTATTTCTAACGCTGAGCCCATAGCTACATCTGGAAGAGAAACAGGACTACACTGGAAAACAGGCCAAGCTCCAACATCTAGAAACAAAGGTGTTGATGGCAGCAGCACAGCTGATATTTTAACAGTTTCTGCAGAGTGGGAGAATAGAGATAAAATGATGAAAAAGGGGTCCCTATGTCCTCCAGCAGTCTAAGCCTATAGCAGCAGAACTATAGAGATAACATAAGGAACAATCAGATCTCTGATATCAGATGGAGCTTGGCCATTTAAGGCTTTCTGCGTTGGTTCCTGTCTGCAGAGGGAGGGAACCCTGATGGGAACCGCCATCGGAACCTGCTTCGGCTACTGGCTGGGTGTCTCCTCCTTCATCTTCTTCCTGGCTTACCTGGTCAATGCCCAGATCACCCTGCTGCAGATGCTCTCCCTGCTGGTGAGTACTGGTTCTGGCCTCTGCTGCGTGTCGCCCTTCAGGACCAGGGTGACATCACTTCCTCTGTGTCGTTGCCAGGGTTACGGTCTGTTCGGCCACTGCGTGGTCCTCCTGGTCACCTACAACATCCACTTCCACTCTCTGTTCTACGGCCTGTGGCTGCTGATCGGGGGACTGTCCACGCTGCGCATGGTAGGACCCGGTTCCCATCAGGACCCGTCAGACCCGTTCGACCCGTCTGACCCGTTCTGTCTGTGTCTTTCAGGTGGCGGTTCTGCTGTCTCGGACTGTGGGTCAAACTCCTCGTCTGCTGCTGTGTGGGACGCTGGCACTGCTGCACATGAGCTTCCTGCTGTACCTGCACTTCAGCTACCACCGGATCGTAGAAGGTCAGAACCTCTTCAGAACAGAACCACTCAGTGTGAATGCTGGGCGATAGGAAGCGTCTAGGGAGGCGCTGATCCGTCTGCTGTCAGGTGTCCAGAACCATGACCCCTATGAGTTCTGATGCAGACCACCTTAGACTGGTCAAGTCTGACTGACAAGGATCGGCATTAGAAGGTCTGAGTGTGTCAAAGACCACCTCCAGGGGTCCAAACGGACCTGTTGATTCAGAACTTTAAAGAAGAACTCGTTGATCAGTTGATCGGGTCCAAATGCCAGGATGGAGGAAGGTCTGTAAGGAAGACGAGGAAGAGCAGCTGCTGCCTTCATCATCCCAAACCTCCCATCACGGTGGAACTGGTTCAGGAACACAGAGCTTCTCTGGATCAGAACTACTGACTGGATCAGGAGGACCTGCAGAACCACAGTGAACAGAACCAAGGTGTTTAGCCGGTCCGCTCTGGTTCCGTCCTTTCCAGTTAAACCAGTACAGACTGGGAACAATGGACAGGAAGTAGCCCTTCAACTGGAGAACAAAGCAGACTCTAATAAGACTATTTCTATGCTGCAGCACCACTAAGAGCCTGGTCTGCAGATGGATATGGGCCAACCTGGAAAATCCTGTAACATGGTGGCATAGCTAGAAAGATTCTGATCGATAAACGGCTAAGCCAATGATGATGAGTGTTTCTCTGTGTGGGCGGAGCCAGATCAAATATTGGAGCTTTAAGGGAGACTTTCAGACTGACTTCCATTGGTTTCTGATGGGGAGCGGAGTAGTAGGGGGGCCTGACCGAGTTAGGATCCTGTTGGGATCGTTCTGAAATGAGGAGCCGGAAAACTTTGAAAACCGGTTTGGGAATCAGAACCGTCTGGAGATCGATAGGAAGGTTCTTCAGGACGACACTCAGCATCTGCTGATAAACTGGATCAATAGATGTCCCACGGTGCCGTCCACATGTCCCTGGCATTAGATGGACACAGTCCCAAAATGTCTGTGTCCTCCTCAGGATAAAACAGGTCAGCGTGGGAGAATGGGAGGTCACTGAGGTCCATCTATGGAATCCTGCTCCTGATGATGGAGGGTCTGTTCTCCACCTGGAGCCAGTTGGGTTTATTGGCTCACTTCCTGTCTGTCAACAGGAAGGGGCCGGTCAGAGGCGGATCTTCCAGGTCTGGGTCTGGTTCTAGGTCTGGTTTTAGGTCTAGATCTGGTACTAGTCTGGTTCACGGTCTGGGTCTAGGGCTGGTTTTAGGTCTAGCTCTGGTTTTAGGTAGGTCTGGTTCTAGATCTTGTCTAGGTCTGTGTTTAGGTCAAGGTCTGGTTCTAGGTCTAGGTGTAGAGCTCTCTTTTTATGGTCTAGGTCCTGGTCTAGGTCTGGTTTTAGGTCTTGGTCTGGTTCTAGTCTGGTTCATGGTCTGGGTCTAGGTCTAGGTTTGATTCTTGTCTGGTTCACGGTCTACGTCTAGATCTGGTTTTAGGTCTAGGTCTGGTTTTTGGTAGGTCTGGTTCTAGGTCTTGACTAGGTCAGGGGTCTGGTGCTAGGTCTAGGTCTGGGTTTAGATCTAGGTCTTGGTCTAGGTCCTGATCTGGGTCTGGTGTTAGGTAGGGCTGGTTCTATCTCTCGGTCTAGGTCTAGTTTCTGGTTCTAGGTCTGATTCTAGGGCTAGGTCTGGTTATAGGTTTGGTCTAGTACTAGGTCAAGATCTGGGTCTAGTCTGGTTCTAGGTTTGGGTCTGGTTATAGGTCTAGCTGTAGATTTGGGTCTAGGTTTAGGTCTAGGGCATAGTCTAGGTCTGGTTTTAGGTAGATCTGGCTCTAGGTCTTGGTCTAGGTCTGTTTTTTGGTCTAAGTCCTGGTCTCGGTCTGGTGTTAGGTAGGTCTGTTTCTATGTGTGGGGTAGGTCTGGTTCGAGGTAAGGATCTGGTTCTAGGTCTGTTTCTAGGGCTAGGTGTGTTTCTAAGTCTGGGTCTATGGTGTCTGGTATATTTCTAGGTCTGGGACTAGGTAGGTGTGGTTCTAGGTCTGGTTTTAGGTCTAGGTCTAGTTTAGTCTAGGTAAATCTGGGTCTAGCATTAGGTCCTGGTATAGGTCTGGTTTTAGGTTTAGATCCTGGTCTGTGTCTGGTTCTAGGTCTAGGTGTAGATCTAGGTCTGAGTTTAGGTCTAAGTCTGGTTCTTCTAAGTCTGGTCTTGTTCTAGACCTGGGTCTGGGTTTAGGTCTGGTTCTAGGTCTTGTTCTAGACCTGGGTCTGGGTTTAGGTCTGGTTTTAGGTCTTAGTCTAGCTCTAGGTCTGGGAGCACCAGTTTGGTGTTGTAGTAGAATCCGTCAATGTGGTTCTGATGTTCTCCTTTCTGCTCTTGCAGGTCTGCTGGACTCTCTGGAAGGACCCGCTCTGGCCCCCATGGGGCGGGTTGCCCGGGACGTGCATGAGGTGACGCTAAACTTGAGCTCCAGTAGCCTGGGGACCCTGCTGAGGGCCCACTGAGGGAGGGGCCTCCCTATGTTCTACAGGAGCTGGTTCAGATCTCCTCTGGATCCATCAGCAGAACCTGGTTCTTGTGTCCAGAGAAGATCACAGCTGTGACCAGGACCTCCTCCTGGACTTTTCTCCTGTCGCCAGTTTACTGGGTCCAGTTGTTATTAGTTACTGTGTTGTGTTTGAGGGCCTGTGGGAAATCTTAGCTTCTCTGTTCACTGACCTTCAATAAAGTTCTGACCTCCCATTGGCTAGTCTTCTCTGGTCCGTGCTGGTGTTGCTCCTGGGTCCGCCTGTGTAGGTCTGGGTTCTGGTGTACCTCTTACAGTCTAGAAGCATCCATGGTACCTGGAGGCGGGTCATCCATCAAGACCTTACTGATGTCAGACAGGAAGTGATGTGCCAGAGCCAGCAGGGGTCGTGGCGTTGGCTTTACTCCACTGGTTTTCCTGCTGTCTCACCTAACGGCTCATTTTTGGGCGTGGTCTGCTAGCTGGCGCTCTGCTTACAGCAAAACCAGCAATATTCAGCTAAGTTTCACATCCTGAGACAATGAATAAAAACCTTCTGCCTGCCAGTCTCTGCACAGGGCACAAAACCCTGAGGCTCCCCCGTCTGCCAACAGGTGGCAGCAGCGGCTTTCAGCCCATCAGGATCAGCTGATCAGTGGAGGATGATGGCGGGAAAAGGTCAGTATTTTCAGTTTAGATTTAGGCTGTGTCTGAATCTCCACCCTAATCACTTTATCCACCATTTTTAATGAGTGTTTGAATGTCTAGAGCACAGGTGTCAAACTGGTTCCAGTGTGGCTGCAGGTTTTCTTTCCAACCAAGCAGACTCCAGTCATCTCATCAAGTCATCATGTTCAGATTGGACTCCCTTGATGAGATGACTGGAGTCTGGTGTGCTATTGCTATTGACCCCCTCCAGGTCTTCTGACCACCTCCAGACAAACAGTGTGATCTCACTGCCACATGGCATCTCTTCTAGAATCTCTATTAATAAAGGCATTAAACAGGGATGTCCTATTTCTCCTTTACTCTTCATCGCTGCAGCAGAGATGTTATCCATCCTTATTAAAAATGCAGATTTTGAGAAACTCAGTGTTTAAGGCAACGAAATCGCCATAACTCAACTAGCCGACGATACGGCTGTATTCATGAAAAACAGCAATCAAATACCAAAAATCCTGCAATCAATAGATTTTTCCTCCAAGGCTTATGAAAAATGAAAAACAGCTTTTGGTTTCATATCCCCTCCAAAATATTTATAGAATTAGGAGGAATTAACTTCCTCCTTAAATGTGATTTTGATCCTAAGAAACTTCCTGTTAAACTTTCTTCTTTTCATCAACGCGTCTAACTTTATTGGGAACTAATATTTAAGCATAATTTTAGTCCTCATATCACCCCACTATGGAGCTCCTGATATGTCCTATTCAGGAACAAGTCTTTATTTAACAAAAGCTGGCTAGAAAGTGGTATATGGTCGATCTAAATTTGAATCTCCTTCTCATCTGGACAAAGAGGATGTTTTGTTTGGAATAGAAATGACAGATAACCTGCAGGACCTAGCCTTTAATGTTTTTACTCATGATGGGGACATTTTTCATTCACAAAAACACGAGGACCAAGCCAAGTTTCAACGTTTTTCTTAAAGAACTTTGTATTTTCATTCACTTAAATTTATGAAGAAGAAAAATAGTATAAAATTCTACGCTTTTGTAAATGACCGTAAACTCAATGTAAACCCCTAGCTATTATTATTTTATGTTTATTTTATTTATTTGTTTATTTCCCTTTTTTTATTTTTATTTTTTTATTTATTACCTTCTATGTCTCGTTTTTCTTAAAGTTTTAATGTCACCAACTGTTCTATATCTGTGCTTGATGTTTGATTTATTCTGAAATGTTACACGGAATTGCCAATAAAGCATAAGAAAAGAGTTTGGTGGGGAAATAAAATAGAGAATAAAGTCTGTTTGTAGGAAATGTCAGAAAGAAAGATAATAAGAATTCTGCAAAAGGAAACAGAGTATAATGATTTAGAAACACTTTGATTCATTTTACAGTTTTCATTTTTTAACTGCTTTACTTCATATTATCGGAAGTTTATGGATTTAATTTTTTCTTAGTCTGCCCCCTGCTGGTCGGTGGCGGTAAAGCTCTGTCGGCCGACCGACATTAAAATCTACAAGAAGAAGAAGAAGAAGAGCTGTGCGCGGGAAGCTTCCGGAAGTAGCGGATTCCTCGGCTGGATCTGCGCCTCAGACCCAGACAGCAGCAGGTCCAGGATGAAGATCTATTTCTGCGGCAGCATCCGCGGCGGCAGGTCGGACCAGCAGCTCTACCAAAGAATCGTGCAGGAGCTGCAGAAATACGGGAGCGTGCTTACCGAGCACGTGTCGAGCCCCGAGCTCAGCGACGAAGGTGGCACGCGCACACGCACTAAATGGTTTATTAATGAACCAATTCAACATTGATCCGTTTATTAATGAACTTACTCATTGATTTGTTTATTAATGAACCAATTCAACATTGATCCGTTTATTAATGAACTTACTCATTGATTTGTTTAT
>NW_015151543.1:101503-103232 GCF_000732505.1 Cyprinodon variegatus | reverse complement strand
AACATTGATCCGTTTATTAATGAACTTACTCATTGATTTGTTTATTAATGAACCAATTCAACATTGATCCGTTTATTAATTAACAGATTAATTGATCCATTTATTAACCGATTCATTGATGATTCATTGATATGTTAATTAATTAACCGATTCGTTGATCCGTTAATAAATGAATCGATTCATTGATCTGTTTATTAAAAACTGATTCATTTATCTGTTTATTAAAACAGATGAATTGATCCATTTATTGATGAACTGATAAATTGATCTGTTTATTATTGAACTAATTCATTGATTTGTTTATTAATAAGCTAATTCAGCATTGATCCGTTTAATAAATAACTGATTCACTGATCCTTTATAAATGAACCGATTCATCGATCCATTACTAAATGAACCAATCAATTGATCTGTTTATTAATGGACTGATTCATGGATCTGTTTATTAATGAACTGATTCTTTGATCTGTTTATTAATGAACTAATTCGGCACTGATCCGTTTATTAATGAACTGATTCATTGATCCTTTATAAATCAGCCGATTCATTTATCCATTTAAAATTAAATAAGTCAGTAATCCGTTTATTAATGAACTGATTGTTTAATTCGTTTACTAATGATCTGACTCATTGATGAGTTTATAAATGAACTGAATCATCTGTTTACTAATGAACGGATTTATTGTTTACTAATGAACGGATTTATTGCTCTGTTTGTTAACGAACTGATTCACTGATCCGTTTACTAATTAACTGACAGGACCGGCGTGAATCTGTCTTTTCTCTGGTTGGACAGGAGAGTTGGCGACCACAGGGGACGACAGAGACATCCATGACCGAGACGTGGACTGGCTGAAGCAGTCTGACGGTTAGAGCTGGTCACTGAGGTGGGCCCTGATTGGTGGACAGCTGAATGCTGACCTCTTACCTGTGTTTGTGTCTCAGTGGTGGTTGCCGAGGTGACGCAGCCATCTTTGGGTGTTGGTTATGAGCTGGGCCGAGCTGTGGACATGAAGAAGAAGAAGATGCTGTGTCTGTTCCGGCCGTCATCAGGACGCAGTGAGCTCACTTCCTGTACGGGTTGATCTGATTGGCTGTAGTTTGGTTGCTTATGTGCGTCCGCCCGCAGCTCTGTCGGCCATGATCCGAGGAGCGGAGGACGGGAAGCGGTTCCTGGTCCGGGATTACAGCGAGGAGGAACTGGAAACCATACTGAGAGAGTTCTTCAGCAGCTTGGAGGCAGTCTAAGCAACAACCAATCAGAGAACAGCGCAGACTCACCTTGAGAAAGAGCCACTGCCACCTGGACAGGCTTTTATTGTGAAGGCCTGTTGGAAAAATGTGCTGAATGTTTCAAATAAAATCTTGAATTTCATTCCTGGTGTGAATTTATCTTTGGTGCATGATTCTACAGAGCAGGAGGCGGAGCTAATCATCCTGATCAGGGCAGGGGGCGGGGCTAATCATCCTGATCAGAGCAGGAGGCGGAGCTAATCATCCTGATCCTGAATCGATTCATTGATCTGTTTATTATTGAACTGATTCATTGATCCATTTACAAATGAAATGATTAATTGATCAGTTTTAATAATAAACGTATTCATTGATCCATTTATAAAATAATTGATCTGTTTATAAATTAATTGATTCTTTAACCCTTTTACTAATAATCTGAGCTAACAATCTGATCTGAATAGTATCTAACTTTCCCTCCATTCCCAGGAAGCTG
>NW_015151543.1:99856-100855 GCF_000732505.1 Cyprinodon variegatus | reverse complement strand
GATTCTTTAAAATGAAAATTGGACTGAAATGTTCTGATATTAGGAAATGTTCTTGAATACTTTTACTTTAACTTGAGAAGATGATTACTGGTAGTACTGCAGTACTCCGCTGCTCCAGCAGGAGGCGGAAATGAGCGCGGCTATAAACCACAGAAGAAGAAGAGGTTCTTCTTCTTCTTCTTCTTCTTCTTCTTCTTCTTCTTCTTCTTCTTCTTCTTCTTCTAGGTGTCAACAGCCGCTGGTCCAGAACCCTGACTGAAGCCGAACCGAGTCCAGCCCAACATGAACGAGACCGCAGGAGTCCGCTTCCGGCGGCTGCACCGAGCTCACGTGATCACAGAGGAACTTCCGGAGCGGAGACTCAAAGGGTCCAGGTGAGAATCGGACCGGTACGGACCAGACCGGGGCCGCTGGTCCTGGTTCTGCTGCAAGAACAGGCAACAGTTCTGCAGAACGTTCTCCTGCCTGCAGGTTCTGATTCCCGGAGAAGATCCGGTTCAGGAGAGAACGGATCCGACCTGGGAACCAGAACTAACTGGTTCTGAAATGAAAACAGTAAAAACAAACAGGAGCCGAACCAGAAACCAGATTCTGAACCTCCAGAACCTTGAAGGTCCTGACCAGGCAGGTGAGCCTATAATCCGATGACATCACAGATTATTGGATTATTTAATCCCAAATAAAAACAGATCCATCAGAGGCAGAAATCCCACCGCCTCTCTGGTGACCTTTGACCTTCTTATTAGATCACGGGTTTCTGGGTTAACCTCAGGCAGAACCTGTTCACCCTGAGGAACCCTAAGGAACCTCAGGCAGAACCTGTTCACCCTGAGGAACCTCAGGCAGAACATGTTCACCCTGAGGAACCTCAGGCAGAACCTGTTCACCCTGAGGAACCCTAAGGAACCTCAGGCAGAACCTGTTCACCCTGAGGAACCTCAGGCAGAACCTGTTCACCTTGTGGAACCCTGAGGAACCCCAGGCAGAACCTGTTCACCC
>NW_015151543.1:97373-98313 GCF_000732505.1 Cyprinodon variegatus | reverse complement strand
GTGGTGAACCTGGGGACGCAGTCATGTGTCATCAGAACAGTCCTGGAGTTTCTCCATGGACCTCAGAGGTCCGGTTGTTGGACCTACAGGCTGCAGACCACCAGAACCAGAACCATCTGCTAGGCTTGTTAAAGATCCATTTTAAACATTTGCATCGGAGTTAAACTCCTAAAAAAATGAGTTGGATCCGACCAGAACCTGAACCATGCGCCTACTGGGCAGCTTCGTCCTGCAGCGACGCCCAGTGGCGGCGGCAGGACAGCCTGGATGGTCTGCTGGGTAATCGCTGACCTGTGGTTTTTATTTCCTGGACTATCAGCCCTGCAGATTGACCCTCATCTCTTTCCTTCCATGACCCGGCGTGCTGCCGCCCCCTCCTGGCCATTCCTGCCGCTGAAGTCTGAAGGATCCGCCTCTGATGAAGGGCTGCTGGGAGCCCAACCAGAAGCTGCGAGAGGCCCAGAGACTCTATGAAGACCAGATCCTTGGACCAGAATCCATCGCCAACATCGGGGGTCAGCTCTGCCTTCATCACCATCCTCATCCTCACCAGTTGATTCCAGAGGAACCAGAACTGAGTCTGTTTGTCTTTCTGCAGACGTCCTCTTCACTGGAACGGCTGACGGGAAAATCCTGAAGCTGATCGGACGGAGAGTCGTCACGGTGACTAGGCTCGGCAGGCTGCCATGCGGTAGGATCAGTTTGGATTAGTTCAGCAGCGTTCGTTCGTTCAGCAGCGTTCGTTCGTTCAGCAGCGTTCGTTCAGCAGCTTACATTCGTTCAGCAGCGTCCGTTCGTTCAGCAGCGTACGTTCAGCAGCGTACATTCGTTCAGCAGCGTCCGTTCGTTCAGCAGCGTCCGTTCGTTCAGCAGCGTACGTTCGTTCAGCAGCGTACGTTCGTTCAGCGTACGTTCGTTCAGCAGCGTACGTTCGTTCAGC
>NW_015151543.1:94026-95689 GCF_000732505.1 Cyprinodon variegatus | reverse complement strand
CATTTAGAAGCCATAAGGGAATCCTGACCTTTAGTTTTCCATGATGAGTTGGGAGCAAAGTTCATCAGGGTTCTTCCAGAAGGCCAAAGCTCACTGATGATGATGATGATGATGATGATGATGACGTTAAGTTTTCATCGCTGGTCAAAATAAAGGAGCAGCAGCCGCTGGGAGAAATTCTTTGATTATCCAAATAATCCTGAACTAATTTAGCGATCAACTCGTTAGCCGGGGAACAGGAAGCTGCCAGAGACTCGGAGCCGATCAGATCGACTCGGATCTGTTTCAGTGTCAATCTTCTGTCAGTAACCTTTTCCTCTCCGATCATGAACTGATTAGCGCTGACGGTTGCAGCCCATAGCTCCTCCCACTGCGGGTTCTGATAGCATGCTAACCTTTAGACGCGCTACTTGACGTACTGAGGGTTCTGATGGGCATTCAGTCGGGTCACACCCAGTCAGACGTGGCAGATGGAGGTCCGAGTTCCTTTTAAGATGTTTTCAATTTTTCGCCTCAAACTGGCTGATGCCATCGGCTCTGAGCAGGGCTCTGATTGGCTAAAGCCTTTTTTTGGCACCCTGACCTTCTGCAGGCTCCAGAGAAGATGAGCCCACCTGTGGGAGGCCTCTGGGGATCCGAGTCGGACCCAACGGGACTCTCTTTGTAGCCGACGCCTACCTGGGGCTGTTCGAGGTCAACCCCACCACAGGTGAGCTCCCTCTGGCCACACCTCCTTCCACCTGCTGCCTTCCTGTTGGAGCTCAGCAGTTTTCTCTGCAGGAGCTGCCACCCGGTTGGTGTCGGGGGGTCAGGTGGTCGCTGGCAGGAAGCTGTCCTTCATCAACGACCTGACAGTGACCCAGGACGGGAAGAAGGTGTACTTCACCGACTCCAGCAGCAGGTGGCAGCGTAGAGACTACCTGCAACTCATCATGGAGGCCACGGCTGATGGCCGGTAGGACCCGTCTGGCTGGTCCTGGACTGGAACTGCAAACCAGGGAAAATAAAAGCCTGTTTTTGTCTCCTTCAGGGTGTTGGAGTACGACGCAGAGACCAAAGAGCTGTCAGTCGTCATGGAGAACCTCCGATTTCCAAACGGCATCCAGCTTCTGCCCAATGAAGAGTCGGTTCTGGTTGCAGAGACCACCATGGCCCGGATCCGCAGGTACCCTGCCCCAGCACCCGGTCTGTCTGCAGGTCAGGCAGGTCTGACTCTGTCCTCTCTCCAGGGTCCATGTTGCTGGACTCAACAAAGGGGGAATGGACACGTTTGTGGACAACCTGCCAGGCTTCCCAGACAACGTCCGTCCGAGCTCCACCGGAGGCTACTGGGTGACCATGGCTGCCGTCAGACCCAACCCCGGCTTCTCCATGCTGGACTTCCTGTCCCAGAGACCCTGGATCAAGAAGTTTATTTTCAAGGTGAGGTGTTTAGTGTGACCTTTGACCTGAACACAGCAGAGTTGCCTCTGTGAGAACAGAGAGCAAATGTGGTTGCTGCGAATAGGCTAACGTGCCCAGGGTGCCGCGGATAACGTTAGCCCTGTGTGCCGTGGACGGGCTAAAGTTAGCCCTGGGTGCCGCGGACGGGCCAACGTTAGCCATGTGTGCCACGGACGGGCCAACGTTAGCCATGTGTGCCGCGGACGGGCCAACGTTAGCC
>NW_015151543.1:92180-93258 GCF_000732505.1 Cyprinodon variegatus | reverse complement strand
GTCATAGTCACTCCAAAAAAGTTAAAAATCAATCAACTGGACTTTGTTTCCATGTTTGAAGACGTTTCTCTTCCATCCAGGAAGCTTTTTCAATCCAAAATGTCAGAAATAGCGTTTAGTTCCAGGTTTTATCCAGCAGCCCAACAAAGCCTGGTTTTATTTATAAAAGATGCAAATAGAAACGGATGAACGGGTCCCCCCCTTCGGAATGGGGGGTCGTTGAGGTCTTTGTTAGGCTATGCCTGTAATACAGGTCTGCAGACATTAGACGGGGAGCCAGACCTGACCCCCCCCACATTAACATTCAAACCACTCGCCACACAAGACATCCAGGCCGAGATCATTCCCCCTCCCTCCCCTTCCCCCACTAGCAGAGTGCAAACCCCTGCAGGGGTAAGCATCTGCCATAAGGTGTTAATGTCCCCCCCCCCAAGCCCAACAGGACCCGAGGCCCCCCAGCACACCAGAGGCACCGGACATCACATCCGGGTGTACACCGGCCCAGACCCCAAGCAGCCATCCCGAAAGAACCCCAAGCCCCGACGCCCTGCCGGGGCCCCCATCCGAGGGCGGCCCAGGGACCCCAGACCCCCGGCCAGTAGCCCATGTCCGCCACCACAGAACCCCCCAAGAGCACCGCATGCGGCCGATGTAGGACCCCCCGAGGCATCTCAAGCCCTGCCCCGATGGGGTTAACAGACCCACCAGGCACCCCACTCCGAGCACCCCACAGCCCCCCACTACACTAAGTGATGGAGCCGATCAAGGGAGCCCAGAGAGATCGGTCTGATGGGGATGCAGATTCTGTCTCAACATTAATATGATCTTTGTACTGATTGATGCTTTTCCAATTCATGACGATAGTTTTCTTTGCGATACATAACGCAGTAAAAACCATGCAAACTGATTTTTTTTTCCATAGAGCTTCCCTCAAAGTGTGTTTTTACAACCCAGGCACATTGATAGATCCTTACATACCTGTACCCAGAACCTCTGAACCGGCGTGCATAACCATAACGCGTGAAAATAATTATCAAGATGATTGCCCGTGCACTGTGGACAGATATTCATCTTGAAT
>NW_015151543.1:86657-88288 GCF_000732505.1 Cyprinodon variegatus | reverse complement strand
CTATCAGTCCCATAGAACGGCTTCAGATTGGGCCAGTAGGTTCAGTAGGTTGGTATCATCAAGTGATTTCAATCTTAGAGTAATTCCTTTTGTCCCAGCGAAATAAATAAATGAATTGATCAATTCATATGGTGCATTTGCACCTTTTTCTTCTGATCACTGCTGCACTTTATAAATGGAAATGTTCATTTCACTGTTGTAAGCTGCTCACTGAATGTTAAACCTGTATGTATCGAAATGTCATTTTGTATAAATATACAAAAATCTCGCTCATATTAAACAAACCAAATCCAGTAATCTCCTCTCCTGTCTCTGAGTTGTAGAATCCTCTCCCTATAAATATTTAATTCTCTGTGAATTAATGCAGATCATTCTTTAATAAGATCCTTGTCAAACGGACATTAACTGTTTGTTTTTAAAACCTGATCTGTCTAACGGACTTAGTGAATTATTTTATTTTTTTTATGCATAAAACTACAACAAAAATCTGACTAAATCAGGAAAAAAAAAAGAGTGTGATTGGCTATAAGGAGAGCGGAGACAGAGGACTCCGAGTTTACTGAAGGAAACCTGCTGCTGACCAGGTTAGCTCTGGGAGGATGTTACTATGGCAACAGAAACAGGATGAGGAAACTCTCTGTGAAACGGAAAAGTCAGAGTTTTTAGTAAACCTGCTTTGTAAAACCTGGTCGCTCTGTCAGTCTGGATTTAGTCCAGAATAATAAATAATAACTGAACTTTATTCATCTCATAATAGAGAAATTCCCTCTCTGCATTTAACCCATCTCCTTGGGCTGCAGTGGGCCGCCATTGTGCGGCGTCCGGGGAGCAGTGTGGGGTTAAAGGTCTTGCTCAGGGAGTGTCAGTCTTTGGGAGTGGGGCTCGAACTCATAACCTCTGGATCCTAGGCTCTATGTCCTAACCACTAGACCACCCCTCCCAATAAAGACACTTTCCGTGTGGGAATGTAGACAACAGAGGGCCTGGGTGGGATTTAATCCATCAGATTACCTGATGAAAGCCATGCACACCTGCCAGTGCGCCGAAGCGATATCCTTTAGCGACATCCTAGTTTTTCAAAATGGGCCTGTACTTGGTCAGTCTGATTTTTTTGTCCAACTTTAGTCTAATAATAGACGTTCAACTGTCTAAAAATGGCGGCTTTTAGTTTCCCTTTTCAACCAAACATCGTTCAAATGTAAACCATGTTGTCTTTTATCCTCACTCGGATTTATCAACATAGTTCATAACATGGAATCAGAGAAACAACGTCTTCTTATTGTAATCACTGACTTAATAACAAAGAGTCGTGCTGTGCATCACCATAGCGACCAGTGAGGTGAGAGGTACCTGTCGCTGCGCTGTGCTTATGGCCGAAGGTTTGAACAGGAAGGCATCGTTGGACCGCTTGTTGAAGTCAGCAGCGGCGGTGAGGACCACCTGCTGCAGAGCGGCGTCATTCCTGCTGATGTTGGATGGAGATCCTGGCATGGAGACGCCATGATAGCTTCCTGCTGCCGCACCAGCTGCAGGGAGAGAGGAACCCACAGGAACCACCTGAGTTACATTTCAATGCAATTCAGTTTATTTATATAGAGCCGATTCACAACACAAGTCATGTCAAGGAACTT
>NW_015151543.1:79176-83410 GCF_000732505.1 Cyprinodon variegatus | reverse complement strand
AAATTTTGCAATTTTTAAATTTAATACATTTTGAATAAATAGAAACTCTTGAAATATGATAAAATAAAATAAGCTAAAAATAATTTTTACATTTATGTTGTTTTATTTTATATGGATACTCATTGACAATTTATCAATAGCAACATTTATTTATTTTGAATCAAACAGCTCTCCATAGCAGATCAGAATCAGTTCTGGTAAAGAACCAGTTGGATGAAAGGTCAGAACCTGGATCAGAACCAGTTCTTGTTTTAGTGGATCAGCTGGAAGAAAGGTCAGGACCCGGATCAGAACCAGTTCTGGTAAAGAACCAGTTGGATGAAAGGTCAGAACCTGGTTAAGAATCAGTTCTGTTTCAGAACTAGCTGGAAGAAAGGTCAGAACCTGGATCAGAACCAGTTCTGGAGAAAGACATGAATTAATTAGACAGAAATTAACTGAGAGAGGATTTCTCTGGAGGTTCAAAGGTCAGAGTTCAGCCCTTCTGGCTGCCATGAGAGAAACCAACTTAGATTGGACCCCCCCCCCAACCAAGCAGGAACCATTACCTGAGCTTTGCACTGTGTCAGTTTACTAGAACCAGAACCAGAACTCACCCAGAGCAGCAGCAGCGAGCAGCAGCGGCAGCATCTTTCTCACCTCCATTTGAGTGTTTCCGGTGAAAACAGATCAGCTACTTCCTCCCTCTGCCTCAGACGGGTCTGACATCACTTCCTGTGACAGTGAGACAGTGCTTGTTTTCTGGCTGTGTTCAGGCTCCGCCCCCTCCCAACACCTGAGGCCAATAAAGGGTCAGTTAGCAAGATTCTGTGGGAAAACAGCAACAGCAACTTCTCTATTTGTTTTGCTTCTTTATGTCTGAATGCTTCATCATCATTTCACTGCTGGTTTGATCACATGACAACAGTGGATCAACCAGCCGGCCTTCTTCATGTCTTGAGCTCATCTGCTGTCTCCATCTGTCATCCTGAAGTCTCCACATTTAAATTGCCCTGAAAAGTTAATAGAAATGTGTTTAGAAAATTAGTTTAAAAGATAATTATAAAGCATTCATTCTTAAAGTTCGCGGGTAAGGCCTTAAATAGAATCATACTTAAAGCAGACAAATAGTAATAAATAAGAAGAAAGTAGCAAACAGATCTGGCAAAAAATAATGTGATGCACATTGGAAGTTATAATTTAAAATAATCTTTTTTTCAACATGATACAAATTATTTAACTGCCATGCATTCGGTGCTCATGACAGGCTGGATTATTCATTTCATTCAGCTGTATAACTCTGCCTGTTATCTCATTACCGTTTATCTGATCCACCTGCTCCTGCTTCTATTTAACCTGCCTGCTTTCCAGTTATCAGTGCCAGCTTGTTCTCAAGGATGAGGGGAGAGTTTTTCAGCATTATGTTAAGGTTTCTGATTACCCTTTCCTGACCCGTTCTGCCTCTGTTCCTCTGAGCCTGCCGGTTCTCGTTCTGATCTGTTTGCTTGACTTCTGCCTGTTGATCAAACCTGGATCTGCTTCCTGACACCATCCTGGATTTTCTTTTGATACTTCTCAGAATCTCTGATCTTCTGGCCAAGACTTCTGTTAACCTATTTTTTTTTATTAATGTTTATTTTATAACAATTACCCTCCTATTTAACCCGGGATTGGAAAAATTAACCATAAAGAGACACTATGGCGGAGTCACAATTGTTTTCATTTTTTTCCCCAACTTTTTCTTTTTTCCCTTGTGGTCCACTAAGGTGCTTAAAACTCGTGGTAAAACATGAACATTTTGAGCCATAACATTTGTTACATTACACTAACATTAAAAATCTAAATGGAACAAAAAAAGCCTACAAAGAATCAATGACAATGTGAGCAAATTATGGTCATTATTGTTATTTTTTTAAACTAATAAGATTTCCCTCACACACACAGGCTGTGCTCGCCTGCTCACAGAAAGAGTGGGTCATCGTCATGTTGGTCAAGGTTCTCCCTACGCTGGATGGGCGAGGGTTCTCCTCATGGACTCCTTCAGGCTGTCCCTCTGCCTTCATTAGTTCATCATGTTGGGAGCAGCTCTAAGGAGTCGCCAGCAGAGGGCGCTGTTTCCTCTGTCCTGCTCTTATTAGTGACATTATGAAATCTCTTTTGATGTGAGCCTTTGATGATCCCTTAAGCAGATGATTGGTTAATAAATGAAGCAGATGATTGGTTGATAAGTGGAGCAGATCTGAGGAAGAGGAACGGCAGAGATGAAGAGGGGATCACAGAAGGACTTTTATGGACTCCAGGCTGGCTTTACTTCCTCAGGTTCTCCTGATCTTCCTCTTCTCCCTCAGAAGGAGGACAAAGAGGAGCAGAAGTGTCTGCTGCTGCTCTCCACTCTCAGATTCAACCCACCAAGGAAACAGAGCAAAGGTGTGAGAGTATTTGAGGAACATCTGCTCCATTCATCGTCTCTTTGCCTCCACTTCCTGTCAGCATAGCTTCTGTGGAAACAGGTCACTGCTCCTAATCACCCAGACGCAGATCTGCTGCTGTTGCCTCTGCTCTGCTGGAAGTTTTCCATGATAAGACGTGACGGTCAGAGCAGTTTCTGGATTCTTCAGCAAAGATCTCTCTGGCTGAGTTGAACCCCTGGATTCTGGAGGCAGTCCGTCTGCTGCGGAACCAAGTCTGCCTGAAACCATTGCTGCAGGTATTTTTTTTTTTTTGGTGAAGATGAAGTTCAGCAGCAAGCTCTGCATCCTGAACGTTGGCGGCCGCAGGTTCTCCGTCCCAGCAGAGCTGATGAAGCGCCTTCCTCTCAGCAGACTCAGTCGGCTGCAACGCTGTGGGTCAGAGCGTGAACTGCTGGAGCTTTGTGACGACTACGATCGAGACAGGAACGAGTTCTTCTTTGACCGCCACTCTGAGGCTTTTAATTTCATCATGCTCTACATCCAACATGGGAGGCTGCGCTTCGTGCCACAAATGTGCGAGCTGTCCTTCTACAATGAGATGCTGTACTGGGGCCTGGAGAGCTCTGACCTACAGCCCTGCTGCCAGCGCCGTCTGGATGACCGCCTGTCAGACGGCTTCGTCCACTTCTTCCCCGAGACGGAGCAGAGAGGCCTGGAGGAGGTAGCTCAGAGTTGCTGGATGGAGACCCTGAGGAGGACGTTTGAGGAACCCACGTCGTCACTGCTGGCTCGGCTGCTCGCCTCGGTTTCCGTCCTGTTTGTCGTTGTCTCCATTGGAATGCTGTGTGCCAGCACCTTACCGGACTGGAGAGGCACAGAGACCATGGAGAAGCACAGGTAACACCCATCCTGGACCTGCCCAGTCACCAGCATGTCCATGCTGTGTTTACACCAAACAAAACGGCTGGAACCAGAGGGTCATCTCTATGCAGAGATGCATTCAGAAGCGAAGCCATGCGAAGGACATACCTGGATCGAGTGATGTCATCTTTATGTAGGGCTACAGCTCAAACCAACCAGGTCTAAGAATTCTAAAGCTAACAAGCGTTGATCTCCAAGAATTGGTTGGTCAAATAGTTCTGATTAATTACTCTAGGCCTCTTAAATGGCCCCACCTGGGGCCACACCCTTTTTCATTAGACAAGTCAAACAATCCAGTAGCCTGAGGATGTCTGTTTGCTGACGATCTAGGTTAGTTCAACCAATCAGAGACCTTTTCTCCTCTCTCCGCCCAGCTCTCTGCTGCTCCTGAGCTTCTCTCACTTTACCTCTGCTGTCTGGGTGGTATTCCCTGAAGAGGATAACAGTTTCCAACAGCATATTGGAAGTCCCTGTGTCCTCCTCATTAAATGAGGAGGACACAGGGACCTACAGGACAGCAGCTTCTCTGGTTCACCTGCTAGTCTTCCTCTGTCTACCACAAGGTCCCACGGAGGCAACCTGGTCCTGAAGATGTTCCCAGCTTCAGCGCTGTGCATTCCTAATATTAAAGGAATAGTACATATATTCCTCCATACTGCTCGTCCAATGTATTCCAAGTTTCCTGAGTGGGTAGCATCCAGAATTTACTCGAAACGAAGTCATTTAGAATGTTTTAAGAGCATAAACAGTATTGTATAGGATTTCCTAAAAGTGCGTTCACGAGTCTACGGAAACCGCGGCAGACCAAACCAGATGAAAGTGCGCATTCAGCGTCTGCTCTGCCGATAATGCAAGCGTAGAAGAAGAAATGTGGTGTTTACCTGCGCAAAGAAAGAAACAACGAAAGAAAAATGTCTGAGGAC
>NW_015151543.1:76722-78841 GCF_000732505.1 Cyprinodon variegatus | reverse complement strand
GCCATAGACCTCCATTATTTGAATGTCAGCAGACAGCAAGAAGCCTCCCAGATCTCCAGATGCATTTGAGATATCAAAAAGTACTCCAGAGTGTTGTTCAGCATGGGGGTGAGTAGAAAATGAAGGCTAATCATGTTTTGGGTGTACTATTCCTTTAATGTTTAAGCTAGTAAACAAACTCCCATTAAGTTTCTACCAGCTGGAACACTATGAAAGAAACAGGACTAATGTTGACCTCAGATGGTACCAAAGTAGGAACCACAAGTCATTCCTCTCACCTGTGGTGGGCCACATCAAAACAATGTATTATTTCCTTCTCTCTGATGTGTCCATTTTTCATCCCTTCTAAGACTGGTTCCCTCCCCTGGAACTTGTTAAGCTTTTAGGATTAGTGCTCTCTTTCAGCTGTCAATCAAACCATTTAATCTCATCTTTGATTACTATTTTTACAGCTTTCCTCTTTTGTTAGAAGATCAAGGTCCTCTAATCAGGGCGCAGTTAAAGGTCCCACATTATGCTACATTTAAAAATAAAAATATTAGAGCAGGTTTTTTTCCGTATGTGCAGGAAAATTCCTCTCAGATTACGCAAAGGCTTTACCAAAAATCTCTGATGAGCTTTCCATGCCCCTGATGACATCATCAGGGGAATGATTTTCAAGCAGAGCATTTTGAACAAACAGCTAAGAGGTGGAGGAAGGCAGTTGGGGGGGATCATGGGTGAATCTCATACACAGGAGACATATGACTGTAACAAGAAATTATATAATGTGGATTTTGCATCATACGGGAACTTTAAATCCGCTTTAAGACACATAAAAAACTCAGTCACAATAAAGCTTTTATTTCATAGATAAATAATGGGTACGGTAAAGAGTCAGTACCAGCTAATTCAACACTACATGTTTCTGGGACAGTGAATCAGTGATTCTGTGGATCAGTGAATCGTTAGGTTAGGTTTGCTTAGGTTAGCTTAGGCTAGCTTAGCTTAGGTTAGCACTGATTGATCTCTCTGACCGTTCTCTCTGTTTGGTCTTGTCTCTGGTTGGTTGTCCCCTCTGCAGGATCATAGAGGCCGTTTGTATTGCCTGGTTCTCGATGGAATGTCTGATACGTTTCCTTGTGTCCCAAGATAAATGTGAGTTTGTTTGCCGTCCTCTCAACATCATCGACCTGCTGGCTATCATGCCCTACTACATCTCTGTTACCACGACGATGCTGACAGGGGAGAACTCGCAGCTGCAGAGGGCTGGGGTCCTGCTGCGCGTGTTGCGGATGATGCGGATCTTCTGGGTGATAAAGCTGGCCCGTCACTTCCTGGGCCTACAGACTCTGGGCCTGACACTGCGCCGCTGCTACCGTGAAATGGTGATGCTTCTCGTTTTCATTTGTGTTGCCATGGCGATCTTCAGTGCGATGGCGCAGCTTCTGGAGCACGGGTTGGATCTGGAGGGTGGAAACCAGGACTATGCCAGCATCCCGGCTGCATGTTGGTGGGTCATTATCTCCATGACCACAGTGGGATATGGCGACATGTATCCGGTCACGGTGGCAGGAAGGGTTCTTGGTGGACTCTGTGTGGTGAGCGGCATAGTGCTTCTGGCGCTGCCCATCACTTTCATATACCACAGCTTTGTCCAATGTTATTATGAGCTCAAGGTGCGCTCAACCCGCTGCAATCACAGGCTGTCGGCAGAATTCACCCAATGACAATCTGTTGACTTGCTCCGGTGATTTCTGAGTGAAAACAGTGGCAAAAATCAGGAAGACCTGCTGCATCTTTTAATCCATAGAAAAGAAGAAAATTAAGTACAGCCTGATGATTGGAGCTTCTATGACAACCTCTACCAAAGAGGCAACAACTTTGATCATGTTAGACGTTACTGCCCCACAACGCCTCCCTCACATTGGAAGAAAGTGCCCCACAGCACCTCCTTCAGGCTAGAACAGAGCGCCCCACAGCGCCTCCCTCAGGTTAGGACAGAGTGCCACACAGCGCCTCCTTCAGGCTAGAACAGAGCGCCCCACAGCGCCTCCCTCAGGTTAGGACAGAGTGCCACACAGCGCCTCCTTCAGGCTAGAACAGAGCGCCCCACAGCGCCTCCCTCAGGTTAGGACAG
>NW_015151543.1:73020-75722 GCF_000732505.1 Cyprinodon variegatus | reverse complement strand
TCAGGTTAGGACAGAGTGCCACAAAGCTCCTCCTTCAGGTCAGGACAGAGTGCACCACAGCACCATCTTCAGGCTTGAAGAAAGTGCCACACAGCACCTCTTTCAGGTTAGAACAGTGTCTCACAGTGCGCCCCTCTCCAATCCCGGCACCCCTCTACACCCCAGCACCCTCTCCATCCAGGCACCCCTCTCCACCCCAGCACCCTCTCCATCCAGGCACCCCTCTCGACCTCAGCACCCTCTCCATCCAGGCACCCCTCTCGACCTCAGCACCCCTCTCCACCCAGGCACCCTCTCCATCCCGGCACCCCTCTCCACCCAAGCACCCTCTCCACCACAGGACCCCTCTCCACCCCAGCATCCCTCTCCACCCCAGCACCCGTCTCCATCCTAGCACCCGTCTCCATCCCGGCACCCCTCTCCACCCCAGCACCCTCTCCACCACAGGACTTCTCTTCACCCCAGCATCCCTCTCCACCCCATCACCCGTCTCCATCCCGGCACCCCTCTCCACCCCAGCACCAATTTTGACCTCAGCACCCCTCTCCACCTCAGCACCCCTCTCGACCTCAGCACCCTCTCTATCCCGGCACCCCTCTCCACCCCAGCACCCTCTCCATCCCGGCACCCCTCTCCACCCCAGCACCCTCTCCACCACAGGACCCCTCTCCACCCCAGCATCCCTCTCCACCACAGGACCCCTCTCCACCCCAGCATCCCTCTCCACCCCATCACCCATCTCCATCCTGGCACCCCTCTCCACCCCAGCACCAATTTTGACCTCATCACCCCTCTCCACCCCAGCACCCGTCTCCATCCCGGCACCCCTCTCGACCTCAGCACCCCTCTCCACCCTAGCACCCTCTCCATCCCGGATCAGAACCAGCTGAGCCCATCAGAACCAGCTGACCCCCCTCATCCTGTTCATATGAGCTGAGAAGAATCTAAGGTTCTCCAGGTTTCACTTGGTCAGAGGTTTCTGATCCGTCAGAGGTCGACTCGCCAGGCGCTGATGGACCACAGTCTCGGCTGAATTTCTCCCTCTGAGGCAGCAGGAGGTGATGAAAGGGTTCTGACTCATCACCCCACCCCCACCCCACCCCCATTCGGCTACATTTCTCCTGCTGTTTTTGGATCAGAACCACCTGATTGTAGATCATGTCTGTATAGTAATGATTCTGATGCTTTTAAAGCAGGTTCTGCTCTGTGGTCCTGATGGTTCTGATCAGCGGATCGCTAACAGGATCAGAAGGTGAGGATGCTGCTTGTTACCATGGGAGTGTGTCTCCATGGTAACCAGTTTTAACACAGAATCAATGTGTTACCTAAGTGGTGCTGAGCTAGAGGACAGGAAATGATCTGAAGTCAGTGGAGCGTGTCACAGCTCAGAGTGTGTTGCCATGGAGACCTTTACAGGAGGCTGGAGGCGAGGAGTCGTGGTGACGGATCAGAGGACAGAGAAGTGATACAGACACAGCTCTGTAGATCGGACCATTTTGAGGTGGTTCTGGATCATCTGGTCCTGATCAACTAAACCGAACCCACTGTGGCTGTTTGCAATGTTGGTGCTGATCTAAACGGCCCGACCCAGAAACCTGCATCCCTGTCATCATGGCAACAGAGGACATTATTCTCATGTCTCCATGAGACGGCTGTCAGTCAGATGTGGCAGTCTGTAGTACCCCAAATACCTGGGTGTTCACGTCAATAATAAACTGGACTCAAGACACCGACGCCCTGTATAAGAAGGGCCAGAGCCGCCTCCCTCCACCTCCTGAGGAGGCTGAGCTCCTTTAGAGTGAGTAGGCCCCTGCTTCAATCCTTCTCTGACTCTGTGGTGGCATCAGCCCTCCTCGTCTGCTGGGCCCCTGGCAGCGCAGAGCGGGACAGAAAGAGACTGAACAAACTGTCCGTTTCTGTCCTAGGCTGCACTCTGGACTCAGTGGCTGAGAGGAGGCTGCTGTCCAAGCTTCATCCATCATGGACACCACCTTCCACCCTCTGCAGCGGACTGGAGAGGAGCTGAGCAGCTCCTTTAGTCAAAGACTTTTACAGCCTGTTAGGAAAAAGGAGCGCCACCAGCAGGTCATTCATCCCTGCTTGCAACCAGACTCTACAATTAATGTACAACACCAAATCCAAATGTTTATAAGTCATCTTAAACCTCTGCCTTATTGCATTTTTTTTATTTTCTCGATCCACTGTATATATGTGGGTGCACTGTATATACCCCAATCACCTTTTCCTCCTTTTGGCAAATTCTTTTAACGAGCTGATGTGACAAGTGAATTTCTCCAATGTGAGATCAATAAAGTCTATTTTGTCTTATCTTATCTTACTTCTCTTACTTATCATACTTATCTTATCTTTTCTTATTTACTTAACTTATCTTACTTGTCTTATTTTATCATCGTGACACCAGGATCCCGATTGATCCTGAAGGTGAAGATGGCTAACATCAGTAAGAACCCTCGCTGATCCATTGATACCTCAGGTTCTGGATTTAGAGGTTCAATTCAATTCTATTCAGTTTATTTCTATAGCTCCAATTCACACCATGTCATCTCAGGTCACTTTCCAGTTCACCAGATCATCCAGTCAGATTGATTCAAAGTTTTCTATCTAAGGAAAACCAGCTGATTGCATCGACTTATTGACCAAGCAATCCCTCACACTAAGAATGCTTGTAGCGACAGTGGAGA
>NW_015151543.1:70843-72019 GCF_000732505.1 Cyprinodon variegatus | reverse complement strand
CTTCAAATCTTGAAAACCAAGTCCAGTGGATATTTTTTTGAATTTTTACGGAATGATTCTCTTAACTGGGTTTTTCTGAGGACAGTGATTGTCAGAAGGGTCAGGAACCACCTGGAGGAAGCAGTCTTCCAGCCTCAATACCTCGTTTAGAAGTTTAAGGGAGTGAGGACTTCTGGCATCGAGGTCCGTGGAGGTCAGCATCTTTTGTCGGCACAGTTAAAAGTAAATTTAAAAAACAACAGATTGTTAACAGATTTGAAGAGTATTAGAAATCAAATACTGTAAAATTATTTGAAACAAATCCTCTATTTGTCGATATAAAATAAAATAAATAAATGTAATCTATTTAGCAAAAAAAATCCTAACTAAAAAAAAGATTAATATGTTAATCATTTCTAATGCACTAAAAATTTGTATAATACTGTAATGATTCTGTGTTTGGTTCTATTGGGTTCCATACGGTTATGTGTTAGCCATGTTGTGAGGGGCGTGAGCTGTAGCCTCAGAAATAACAGCTCGTGTTTGTTAAATAAACCCTGTTGACGGAATTACCTCGGCGTAACTGGCATCATTACAATACTAAAGAACCTACCTACATAGCGCACATATATATATACATGCATAAATGGTAAAAGATAACTTTTTTCGGGAGAGGAGTGACGATTTGTTTTTTTTTTCACCTGAGAACCAAAAGACCCTGGCGTAGGAACGTGAGGCTCTCTCTAAGCACTGAGAGGAAGGTTGTAGGTATCAGCAGAAGGTACTTCATGTTACTGAGACGTCGGTAATCCCCCCAGTTATCCAGGTCGGCACCAGAGGATTGGTGTGCATATCTGGCAGAGTTAAATTACCGGTAGATGATGGGACAAATTTGCAGTTGTTAAGCACTAGAACAAAGGCAAGGTTCCAGGGAAATGTCAACTACCCAAGGAGAGATTTTTAATTTTATGCAAGAAAATCTCTTTCTCTTTTCCTCAAGGAGTTTCTTTTAATGTTGCAAAACAAAAAAATGATGAAGATAAGAGAAACCAATATGAGGAGAAGTTAGAGGCTAAAACGAAGTTAGGGTAAGAAGATCTACAGATTTGAAAAAAAAAGAACATTTTAAAATGAATGGATGAAGAGGAGAGTTCCATGTACGGAAGAGGATTAGGGCCACTGGGAAAAAAAAAAAAA
>NW_015151543.1:68095-70061 GCF_000732505.1 Cyprinodon variegatus | reverse complement strand
TTTTTTTTTTTTTCCCAGTGGCCCTAATCCTCTTCCGTATCCATGAAATCACCTCAGCCCAAGAAATGAGTTATAATTAGAAGGCCAAAGGCAGTGTTTAACCCTTACACTGCCCATATTTACACTGTACTATATTTTACAGTTACACTACACTAAGTAATAATAATTCATTTTAATTTCAATGGTGCTTTTAAATAAACAGAACTCTAAACTCTTAGAGGAAATGAATAACTCTTAGCTAAAAACTATTCAATTATTACACAAACAATGTAAGTAGGGCATAAAATAAGGTGAAATTAAAAGTTTAAAACCTTCTAAAAATGGAGGAATTTACCTATTAAATTACAGGGAAAAAAAGCAAAATTAAATTGATTAAGGTATGTTGAGAAAAAGGCAAAATTATATGATGAGGAAAGTATGTGGTGAGAGTTCTGGGTGCTGACATGAAGATCAGGGATTTATGGTGGGACAACATTTCCATCATGGAGGGGGAACCATGGAATAATGGAGGATGAAAAGAAGCCGTTTGGATCAGAACCAGCTCCAGGAACCCTGAGGAAAGTTCTGATCAGACGCCATTATTACTGAAGACGAGAACGAAAACCTCCATGTTCCAGCATGCAGCAGGCTGTCAGTGAGGATGCTGAGGGTCCCTGTGATTGGCTGATCTGATTAATCGCCTCATCACCCAGAAACGATGAAAACAGGCTCCATGGGAGGGAAGCTGGATGGAGGCCTTGGATCTGCTGGTTCCCATCATCAGAGGGATGGATGCACAGGTTTAATCTAGGAACAGATTTCTATTTGGAATCAGATCTGCTCACATGTTTTAGGCTGGTAGGCTAATCTGAATGGTAGCCTTAGTTATGATGGAGGAAAAGATTTCGAATTTAGTCCTGCAACTCTGAGCTGTCACCTCACTAAAGATGGAGGCATGATTATTGCAGAAACTGGACCAATGATCAGTATTCATGTATCCTAGAAATATTGATGGACATAAAGGTGAGTTAGAAATACAGTTATAACCAAAAATATCACAACGAAATTTTTATTTCATCTAAAAAAAAAAATCTAAATTAGAAAAATCTGAAGGGAATGTTTTCAATTCTCACTTCTAGTGCAAAAACCAGAGGGGGCGCTACTGCCACTTCAAGCACTCTACCAAGTAAAGAAAAGAAGAAGACAAGAGGAAGAAGAGGAAGAAGAAGAAGAAGAAGGAAAGGGGAAGAGAAGAGGAGCAGAGAAGTTTTGGTGTCGGATCATTTGGACCTGACTGATCAGATCCAGAGGTGAGTCCAGAGAATCGCAGCTGGTTCCGGTTGTATTCCTGTTAGCTGTTAGCCGTTAGCTGTTACCATCAGCCACTTCCGGTTCGCCCCTCAAAACAAAACTAATGGAGTCACTCCAGGAATAGATCATCGATGTGACGTCATGAAATCTACCTGCGGGTTTAGAGTTCGGTTCTTCTAGAACCGGAACGGTCGGAGGATCAAAGCCGAACCTTTGGATCGTTTCCGGTCGGTTCGGTTCGGTAACATTTAAAGGGCCAGAACCCACAGAGGAACTGGAACCAATGAACACCCAGTTCCACTGGGGGCCCCCAGGAGTCTGGGCCCCATGAAAGACATTGATATTGGTCCTGAATATAAAAATCTAACTAAGCTGTTTTAATATTGACACAGATTTTATTTAATCTAAATATGTTAAACATCTAGTAGCTGATGTTAAACCTCTGATAACTGTGGGCAATTCTCAGCTCTGGTCTTTTCGTTATTCACAGTGCCACAATAGGCTTAATAAATGCTGGATTAATCCTGTTTTTTTTTCTTGAAAATTAAAAACAAATCAACAAAATAAAAAACAAATTTGAGAATGAAAAAAACTGGATCAGGGATCGGACGCCTTCTCTCTCCTCCTTCTCTTCCTTTTTTCAAACCCAGACTTTGGGGCGCGGCATTTTTGTTTT
>NW_015151543.1:66331-67675 GCF_000732505.1 Cyprinodon variegatus | reverse complement strand
TACAGAACAGCGCTGCCAGGGTCCTGATGAGGGTGAGGAAACACCAGCACATCACTCCCATCCTTCACACTTTGCACTGGCTCCCCATTCACGCCCGTATAGAGTACAAGATTCTTCTGCACACCCATCACTGTGTGCACAGTGCGGCCCCCACATATCTCACTGAGCTGCTCACACCACACACCTCTTCCCGGACCCGGTCAGGCCAACAGCACCGTCTGGCCCCACCCAGGACACGGCTAAAAACAATGACCGACGGGGCCTTTGAAGCCGCAGCTCCCCGTCTGTAGAATGCCCTCCCAGACCACCTTAGGGCCCCACAGACGGTGGATTGTTTTAAGAAAGGATTGAAAACTTTCCTTTTTAAAAATGCTTTTAATTTCTGATTTTTAGATTTTTTTTTAATAGGCTACGTACGCCTTTGAATGTATTGATTTTAATGATTGTCTTTTACTCTGTTTTTAATGTTATGGTGTTTTAACCTTTGTTTTAATTTTCCCTTTTTGAAATGTAGCACTTTGAGATTTGAATTCAAATGTAAAGTGCGCTACAAATAAAATTCATTATTATTATTATTGTAGAGGAAAAAGAAAAAAAACAGAATTAAATATCCTCAGCTTCTGTGGCAAGAAAAAAAAAAGGAAAAGGGGAAAAAACCCAAAGTACCATGGACCTGGTGAGCCAATCAAAAATAACAACACAGTACAGCAGAGGGTGAACCCTTTACGGGGCCGTCGACACCCGTACTAGTACCGGACTACAGCAAAAATATACTACTAAAGAGAAATAAAGATTTAAAAACAGGACAACCGGTCCCACCAGGACAAAATCACATGAAAACAGCTTCTAAGCAAAGGTAACCAAAATAGCGCATGGCGGGTCGGAGGTGTTGGCTGCGGCCTACAGCAGCTGGTTAGTGTTAGGGTGATGAATGAGCGAGTAAAAGGGCGGACCTCCCAATTTAAAACCCAGCCTATTTATAGGCGGTCCAACAGCCACCAATTAACCAAAAAAAGTATCCAAACTGGGCGTAGAACCTGTCGGCGGGTCATTGGGTTCCTGAGGTCCAGATGGGCATAGAACCTGTCGGTGGGTCATTGGGTTTCTGCGGTCCAGATGGGCGTAGAACCTGTCGGCGGGTCATTGGGTTCCTGAGGTTCAGATGGGCGTAGAACCTGTCGGTGGGTCATTGGGTTCCTGAGGTCCAGATGGGCGTAGAACCTGTCGGCGGGTCATTGGGTTCCTGAGGTCCAGATGGCTGTAGAACCTGTCGGCGGGTCATTGGGTTCCTGAGGTCCAGATGGCTGTAGAACCTGTCGGCGGGTCATTGGGTTCCTGAGGTCC
>NW_015151543.1:62219-64780 GCF_000732505.1 Cyprinodon variegatus | reverse complement strand
AGAACCTGTCGGCGGATCATTGGGTTCCTGTGGTCCAGATGGGCGTAGAACCTGTCGGCGGATCATTGGGTTCCTGTGGTCCAGATGGGCGTAGAACCTGTCGGCGGGTCATTGGGTTTCTGCGGTCCAGATGGGCGTAGAACCTGTCGGTGGGTCATCGGGTTCCTGAGGTCCAGATGGCCGTAGAACCTGTCGGTGGGTCATCGGGTTCCTGAGGTCCAGATGGGCGTAGAACTTGTCGGTGGGTCATTGGGTTCCTGAGGTCCAGATGGGCGTAGAACTTGTCGGTGGGTCATTGGGTTCCTGAGGTCCAGATGGGTGTAGAACCTGTCGGTGGGTCATTGGGTTTCTGCGGTCCAGATGGGTGTAGAACCTGTCGGCGGGTCATTGGGTTCCTGAGGTCCAGATGGCCGTAGAACCTGTCGGTGGGTCATTGGGTTCCTGAGGTCCAGATGGCCGTAGAACCTGTCGGTGGGTTCCTGCAGTCCAGTTTCATAATGGTCTGTCTGTGAAAGCTGATGAAGCGCTGTGATGCTCTGGTTCATAATCAGCATGTTTTCTGGAGGATCTGGTGTGTAGAACATGTTCTGAGCAGATTACTGACTAAGTTCTGTGTGTTCCAGATGTACTACTATCGCTATGACAACGCTGAGGTCAGCTGCTGCTACAAGTACCTGATGTTCAGCTACAACATCATCTTCTGGGTGAGTCTGACTTGCTGAGCTCCTTCTGGACTCGGCAGCAGCAGAACCTCCTGTCAACCACCAACAAAGGATGTGTACTGCGGTGCGTCTTCCTGCACAGTTCAGTTTCCTCTTGACATGTAGAAACAGGAAGTGATGTCAGAGGCTTCCTGCAGTGAACATGAAGTTTTAGATTTTCATCATGCAGCCAGTTGGTAGAGCTGAGCTCCCGCGGACCTCTAACCCACAGCAGAACCATCATGGCTGACGGGTTTTCTGTATGTTTCCTTTGCAGCTGGCAGGAGCCGCCTTCATTGCCATTGGATTCTGGGCCTGGAGTGAGAAGGTGAGTGGACCAGAACCACAGGACTCTGGTCTATAAACAGACGGTCTAATGTCTCTTTGTTTTGTCGGCAGGGGGTCTTGTCGGACCTGACCCAGGTGACCAGGCTGCACGGTTTTGATCCAGTCTGGCTGGTTCTGGTGGTTGGTGGAGTCACCTTCACTCTTGGCTTTGCTGGCTGTGTTGGAGCTCTGAGGGAGAACATCTGTCTACTGAAGTTTGTACGTCTTTGGTTCTCTGAATGAAACCTCTGTTCACGGGGCCCCTCGGCACCGCAGAGGGGCCCCGGGGGAACCGAGGAGGTGGGGGAATAAACTGGACTCTAAGGCCCTAAGCACTAACCCTCTGTTCCCATGGAGGGTCCCCCACATTAAGGGCTGTCCTAAACCATGTAGTGGGCGGGGCCTGTAGACTGTTCAGCCTACCAATGAATCGATAGAACTGATCAGCACATCCTATAGAATTCTGAGGGAGAGCAGCACGGCATTCTGGGGCATGTAGGCAGTGGGCTGGATTAAGCTGTTGTTCTGTCTGAAACTTTGTTCTGATCCAAACTCTGAATCCGTCTATATTGACTCAGTTTTCAGGTGTCATCGGCTTCATCTTCTTCTTGGAGCTGACTGTAGCTGTTCTGGCCGTGGTTTTCCAGAGTCAGGTCAAAGATTGGATCAACGATTTCTTCCTGCAGAACATCAAAGGGTACCGTGACGATATCGACCTGCAGAACCTCATCGACTCTCTGCAGAGACTGGTAGAAGCTCAGAATTGGGTCCTATTCCTCAGTAGAGTGTGAGCCCGCTACTGACCGCTGTCCTCCCTGAACAGAACCACTGCTGTGGCGCTCAGGAACCCAATGACTGGGATCTGAACGAGTACTTCAGCTGTAACGGAACCCACCGGAGCAGAGAGAAGTGTGGCGTGCCCTTCTCCTGCTGCATCACAGATCCTGCCGTGAGTTTTCTGCTCAGGTTCTGATCCACTGTCCCCAGCTTCAGAGTAATTCTGGTTCTGCTCTTTCAGGATATGGTTCTAAACTCGCAGTGTGGCTATGATGTAAGGAACAAAGCACAGGTGAGCTCTGCTCCCCCAATGATCTCCAGGTGATGGGATGTAGTCTTTTTCCTGCTTGGATATTGACTTTCTGGGTTTTACAGGAGATCTGGAACCAACAGATCTACGTCAGAGGATGCATCCCGGCGCTGGAGGACTGGTTACCTAGAAACCTGTACACGGTGGCCATCGTCTTCATCGTCATCTCACTGCTGCAGGTACCACAACGCCATCCTGTACCCGAGCTCACCTGTGGTCACCAATAGCCACCCGTGGTAGCTCATACTAACCTGTGGTCACCAATACTAACCCGTGGTTACCAATAGCCACCCATGGTCACCAATAGTCACCTGTGGTCACCAATACTAACCCGTGGTCACCAATAGCCACCCATGGTCACCAATAGTCACCTGTGGTCACCAATACTAACCCGTGGTCACCCATAAAAACCTGTGGTCATCAATAGTCACCTGTGGTCACCAATA
>NW_015151543.1:59579-60206 GCF_000732505.1 Cyprinodon variegatus | reverse complement strand
ACCCGTGGTCACCCATAAAAACCTGTGGTCATCAATAGTCACCTGTGGTCACCAATACTAACCCGTGGTCACCCATAAAAACCTGTGGTCATCAATAGTCACCTGTGGTCACCAATAGCCACCCGTGGTCACCCATACTAACCTGTGGTCACCAATAGTCACCTGTGGTCATCAATAGTCACCAATACTAACCCGTGGTCACCCATAATAACCTGTGGTCACCCATAAAAACCTGTGGTCACCAATAGCCACCCATGGTCACCAATAACCACCCATGGTCACCAATAACTAACCCGTGGTCACCAATACTAACCCCTGGTCACCAATACTAAACCATGGTCACCAGTAGCCATCTGCGGTCACCAATACTAACCCGTGGTCACCCATACTAACCTTTGGTCACCAATACTAACCTTTGGTCACCAATACTAAACCATGGTCACCAATAGTCACCTGTGGTCACCAATACTAACCCGTGGTCACCCATAATAACCTGTGGTCACCAATAGCCACCCGTGGTCACCCATACTAACCCATGGTCACCAATAACTAACCCGTGGTCACCAATAGCCACTCGTTGTCAACAATAGCCACCCATGGTCACCAATACTAACCCATGGTCACCAA
>NW_015151543.1:56973-57265 GCF_000732505.1 Cyprinodon variegatus | reverse complement strand
CAATAGCCACCCATGGTCACCAATACTAACCCATGGTCACCAATAGCCACTCGGGGTCACCAATACTAACCCATGGTCACAAATAGCCACCCGGGGTCACCAATAGTCATCCGTGGTCACCCATACTAACCCGTGGTCACCAATAACCCCCCATGGTCACCAATAACTAACCCGTGGTCACCAATAGCCACTCGTTGTCAACAATAGCCACCCATGGTCACCAATACTAACCCATGGTCACCAATAGCCACTCGTTGTCAACAATAGCCACCCATGGTCACCAATACTAACC
>NW_015151543.1:53413-54570 GCF_000732505.1 Cyprinodon variegatus | reverse complement strand
TCCTTTCCACTGTCGCTACAAGCATGCTTAGTGTGAGGGATTGCTGAAGAGTCAATCTGGTGAACTGGAAAGTTCCTTGAGATGACATGATGTGAATTAGAGCTATAGAAATAAACTGAATAGAATTGATAGTAACCAATACTAACCTGTGATCACTTCCTCTCTGCTGACAGATGGTGGGGATCTATCTGGCCCGGACGTTGATCTCAGACATTGAAAAGGTTAAATTCCCCTACTGAAGTCAGCTGCCCTTGACCTGCAGGGGGCGGAGCCTAAACCACCTGTTCTGGAGCAGGTGTCGGCTGTCACGTGTGCCTTCATACTGTTCTGCAGTTTAGTCTTCCTATAATTGTCTGACTGAATGTGAAGTTTTCCTGATGAGCGTTTTGTCTGATGTTTCTGCTCTGTGCCTAAATGCCTTTACGTCTGCTTCACCTCAGAGGCCTTTAGATCCTACCTGATCAAGCATCATCATCATAACTACTCAGTCTGGACGTCATTCTTAGAACCCAGACTCGGGGACTGGGTCAGGACTGGGTTCTGGTTCCTCCTGGACTGTGGTCCATTTCTGACCCTTAACCAGACTGATGGATGACAGGTCAAATTAACAGACTGGCCCTTTAAATAGTTTCTGGTCACATTTGAATGAGTGCAGACGTCCTGTTTGACACTGGAAGACAAATTAGTCTGAATAAAGTTTAGTTTGAATATTCATGCTGTGACTTATCAGAGGAAATGTTTGATTCATTGATCTAATGACTGACTCTGTTTGGAGCTTTTATTTTGAAGGGATTGTTTTTTTTTTTACAAAGTGAATTTTTATCTTTTTTACATTCAACATAATAAAAGTGAATTTTCCTCTCATGCAGGCTGATGTTTTATTGATTAATGTTCAGTTAATCTGATCTGATCTGATTTTCATGTCAAATCTGGCTGCAGTTCAGTCAGTGGCCACTGGGTGTCGCTGCAGCACCTTGTGGGCAGATCACGCACCCTTCTTCGGAATCTAAACCTTCCGCTCGCCTCCTCCTCTCGACTCCTCCTCTCTGCTCTCCTCAGATCTTTCTGTCAGCTCCTCCTCTCGGCTCCTCCTCCTGGCTCCTTGTGTCAGCTCCTCTTAGCTCCTCTCGGCTCTCCTCGCCTCCTCCTGGCTCCTT
>NW_015151543.1:45561-47672 GCF_000732505.1 Cyprinodon variegatus | reverse complement strand
TGGCCCTTCCCCCGTAGGGAGAACCCTCACCCTTCCACCGTAGGGTAAACCCTGGCCCTTCCCCCGTAGGGAGAACCCTCACCCTCCACCATTCCACCCTTGTTTTATCCATTTTTGCTTCTTATTGTTCCTGTTTTTGATGGAGCCTTTTGCAGAGGCCGGAAATTGTTTTTTTAGTTATTGTTTGTAACGTCAGAATCCACAAATACTTTAATCCAAAGACTATTTTGTTACTTTTCTTTTGTCCTTTAAGCATTTTTCATCATGTTTTTGGATTGGGAGAAATCTAAAGCAGTCAGTATTAGAACTTAATATGTTCTCAGTGTGTGAAAGTTGTTAATTTGCATAAAATCCATGAAGGAAATGATTTAAACATAGAAACGGATCAGAACCGCATTAGAACCTAGTTCCTTCATGGTCCTGGTTTTGTTCACAGCGGCCCAGAGAAGAAGAAGGAGGTGGTCAGCCATCGCTCTCACATGGAGGAGATCCAGGAGCACCAGGAGGTGTCCCCCACAAAGGACCCCTCCCCTGTTCCACCCCACCCCTCCCACAGAGCTTCCCCCCACTCTGAGGGCAGCAGAGGCCACGCCCCTCCTAAAAGGTTCCCCTTTCTGATCGGTCTTCCTTCACTTCCTGCTGATGCTGCTCTGACATCACTGTACTAACTCCGCCCCTGAGCTTACTGTCTCCAGCTCCTGATTGGCTGGTGAAGTTGTTCTTCAGCCAATCAGACATGAGCAGAGCAGGAAGAACTGTCCTTTAGCTGTTTGATGCTTTCAAAGTTCTGATCCGTTATTCTGACGGATCAGTAAAGCTCTCCTTCTGATCTGGTCTTCTGCTAATTTTGGTTCTGACCCAGTTCAGCTAAGCTGCCCTTCAAATCAGCCCCTTAGGTTAATATAAACCTGCTAACTATTCCACTAACCTGCTGATCCTAACATAGTGGTTCTTACTGTTTCCATAGCAACAAACCTCAGACCTGCTTAGGCTCCTGCCCTCCTTCTCCTGCTCCTCCAGCAGATCTCCTCCAGCCTCACTGACCTCCCTCTGTTGTTGCTTTTGGTATCTGTGAAGCAGGAAGTCTCTGAGTTCTGTCTGAGCTATTTTTCAAAATAAAAGCCTAATTAATGCCTGGAGCTGAAATAAACCAACCAGAGAAATGCTGAAAAGGCTGATCAGACATGGCTCAGTGACTCCTCCTGCTCCTTCTTCTCCTCCTCACAGCGATGTGTGTTTGTCCAGGGGTCCCAGCGTGAAGCGGTCTTCAGGGATGGAACGTTCTCAGAGCAGCACCTGGGATTCCTCAGACAGGAACAAGAACAAGCTTGTGAAGGCTGCGTCCACCTCCAAGCTGCTGGCTAAAGCTGTGAAGAACGCTGACAAGTATGCTACCCTCAAATACACCCCACAGCGCCCCCCGCAGGTTGATTCACTTCCAACATACTGGACCGATGCCTAGACCTGAGCTCAAGTGTTCTGGAGTGTTCTGGTTCGGTTGGGTCCAGATAATAAAATGGTGTCTTTATCACTGATGTGAATTTCAGTCCTTCTATCTGAGGAGAGATTTTAGAGATTGGTTCTATTTAGATTTAAAAGGCTTAGGGGCTAGCTAGCTCAAGCAGTAACTAATCCGTCCTGCTAACAGGAAGTCTGGTTTCATAGCTAGGGGAGGGGTTGTTCCCCTCTGCTTGTTGCCCCTCTGCTTGTTGCCCCTCTTACAGATTGGTGACGTTCCTTCTGCCTTATAGACCCGCGACGTTCCTTCTGCCTTATAGACCCGCGACGTTCCTTCTGCCTTACAGACCCGCGATGGTCCTTCTGCCTTATAGACCCGCGACGTTCCTTCTGCCTTATAGACCAACGACGGTCCTTCTGCCTTTTAGAACTGCAACGTTCCTTCTGCCTTATAGACCAACGACGGTCCTTCTGCCTTTTAGAACCGCAACGTTCCTTCTGCCTTATAGACCCGCGACGGTCCATCTGCCTTATAGACCCACGACGGTCCATCTGCCTTATAGACCAACGACGGTCCATCTGCCTTATAGACCAACGACGGTCCATCTGCCTTATAGAGCAACGACGGTCCTTCTGCCTTATAGACCCGCGAC
>NW_015151543.1:35951-45227 GCF_000732505.1 Cyprinodon variegatus | reverse complement strand
ACGTTCCCTCTGCCTTATATACCCGCGATGTTCCCTCTGCCTTACAGACCGGTGGCGTTCTCTCTGCCTTAGACGTTCCCTCTGCTTTACACATCCGCGTTGTTTGATCTACTGATCATGTGTTGAGTTTATGCAGGGCTCTAGTAACCCCTAGTCTGAGTTAAGAAATAATGACGTTTTTCTTATCTTTCAGACACAAAGATCCGGTCGTCAGCCAAGGTAATAAACTTTCCTCTCCACCAACCCTCCACATCCACCACCATCATCATCATCTTTATCTGTATGTACCAGAAGGAACCCAGATTCTGGTTCTGAGCGGGTCCAGATGTGTTCTGGGTTCCTACATGCCATGTTGTTTTTGTTGCTGTTGTTAAGTGACCGTGTCTCTGTCTCAAACCAGCCAAAATGTCGACCAGAGAGAAAAACAGCCTAGCCGGTAAGTTCTCCTGGAATCTGCCACCTGGCTAACACTTCCTGTTTTTGGACCAATCACAGCCCTCTCTCTGTGCTTTCATTGGCTGCCCTGCTTTTCCCTTTCCTGTCTGCTCAGATGATGTTGCATCCCACCTTTCTTACATTTATTTGAGTGGTGAGCAAATCAGAGACTTTGAAGGTCGGAACTGTATCAATTGTCAGAGTTTAACAGCCAATCAAAAATCAGATCTGCATCAGCAGAATCACGTTGGACCAATCACAGGTCGTCTCAGCTGCACACTTTTTCCTGCTAACTTGGGCAAACGAGACTTCCGTTTCCTCAGTCCGAGGGACTGTAGGGTAGACCCCCCCCCCGTTTCTAACACACTACATTGCCAGAAGTATTTGCTCCCAAATAACTGACACAGGGTGTTCCAGTCCCTTCCATGACCAAAGGGGTAGAAATCATTCTGTGAACTGCAGCCCCTTTCTGTGTCCAGTGGCTCCTAGACAGATGTTCCTCACAGCTGCCAGTGATGTCATAGCAAAGTGACTCGGAGCTACAGGAAGGCTGCCGTAGCCTGCAGCTGCTGAGGTCACCAACTCTCTGCAGGGTCCATCGCTGCAGACCTCCTAACTTCATGTGGTCTTCAGATCCGCTCCAGGACAGTAGGTAGAACTCCGTGATCCACCAGCGGAGGAAAACAGGACAAATCTTCTCCATCTAGTCATCAGATGGACTGTAGCTGGACCAGTTTGGAGATGGGTCCTTCTTCTTCCAACATGACTGAGCAGAAAGCCAGGTCCACAGAGACATGGAGGACATGGACTGGTCCACGCAGGGTTCTGGCCTCTATTCGGTAGAACACTTTTGGGAGGAATGGGAGCCGAGGCTGAGAGACAAACCCTCTCTCCCAGCATTAGTGTCTGACCTCAGCAATGAGCTTCTAGAAGATTCTCCTGCACCCAGAGGACAGCCTTTCCTGAAGAGCTGTGAGGAGGGACCAACGTCGGACCCAAAGAGGAATGCTGAAAGTTCAGAAAGGCAGAGGAGCAAACGCTTCTGCGGTATAGACCCCGCCCCCCTCCTGTCCCTCACCAGACATTCCCTCCTGTCCCTCACCAGACATTCCCCAGCCTGCTCTCCCCTTGCTGCAGCTTTCCTGCTCCTGTCCTGGTCTCTGGTTCTAGGATAACCTTAGAAAGCTCCTCCCTGATGTTATGTCTTTAATGTTCTTTCCATCTGGTTGCTTTGTTCTTAGGGAACAATGATTAGAATCAGCCTCATTGGTTCCATTTGTTTTTTTTTTTTAGAGGGAAACGCCATCAAGATGTTCATGCGTGGTAGACCAATCACCATGTTCATCCCTTCAGACGTGGAGAACTACGACGACGTTCGGACCGAACTTCCTCCAGAACGGCTCAAGCTGGAATGGGTGTATCCTTTCAAAGAATGACCCTGTGGGAAGCTGGAGATTATGACTAGACTATCCTTAGCAAGTCCGTTCTGCAGGTCCTCAGAAGGTCAATAAATAACCTTCTTCTGTCAACATCCTATTTAGGGTTGTTGACAGACCTCCAAACATTGTCCTGGTGCTTCCTTCAGGTTCCCATGTCTGGTGAACCTGACACTATATAGGAGGACCACAGGTGAATCCCAATAGGACCTGTTTAGAATCCCAGAGGACCTGAGAAGGAAATCCTTAGAACAGTAGTTCTCACTGGAACACGGTAGAACCTAAGGGGACCTTAGTAGAAGCTGATGGACATCTAGTAGAACCTCAGTGGTTTCCTTGACTCTCTGCAGGTACGGTTACCGTGGCAGGGACTGCCGGGCCAATGTCTACTTGCTTCCAACTGGAGAGATTGTTTACTTCATTGCGTCTGTGGCGGTTCTCTTCAACTACGAGGAGCGCACTCAGAGACATTACCTGGGACACACGGACTGCATCAAATGGTGAGAACCTCTCCGCATCACTTCCTCTTCCGCCACTGGCTGTTTTCTGGTCGTGACTTGGTGTGTTTCTGTGCGGCAGTCTGGCCATCCATCCAGATAAGATCAGAATCGCGACCGGACAGATCGCTGGAGTGGACAAAGACGGACGTGTAAGCAGAACCTCCAGTTGGACTTTATGTAAAGGTTAAGTTGGAGGAACCGAAGTTCCTCAGTGAATAGAACGTAGATTCTGATGGTCTAGATGAAAGAACTCTGTAAGTCTAGAGAAGTTCTGGCATTCTAGGATTAGGTAATTACACCACAGACACGGCAGAACCATGCAGCTGGGTCGGCCAGAAGAGCTGTAGACATTGGGACGTCCAATAACCCGGCTGCTTCTGTGTTCCAGGCGCTGCAGCCTCACGTCCGGGTCTGGGACAGCGTCAGCCTGTCCACCTTGCAGGTCATTGGTCTGGGAACCTTTGAAAGGGGTGTCGGGTCTCTGGCCTTCTCCAAAGCTGTAAGTATCTTCTCATCAGCCACAGACTTCCTGCTGTTTGGAGGCTTCTGAGCAAACTTGTGGTCTACAGGACTCTGGTCAGCACTTGGGTGTTATCGACGACTGCAACGACCACATGTTGACCGTCTGGGAATGGCAGAAGAAGTCAAAGATAGCAGAAATCAAGGTGAGATGCTTCTACTTGTTCTCAGATAAACGGACCTAAAGACCTGGTTCTAAAAGTTTTCTCCGCCTCTCTCTCTCAGACTACCACTGATGTGGTTCTGGCCGTGGAGTTCCACCCCACCGACCCGGCCACCATCGTCACTTGTGGAAAGTTCCACATCTTCTTCTGGAGCTGGAACGGGACCTCGCTGCTCCGGAAGCAGGGGCTGTTTGGGGTAAGGTCAGCGGTACTGTTAGTGGGGTTCTGTTCATCTTCAGGACCTCAGGTCCAAAAGGTTCCTCTGGGTTCCTCCGTTAGCAGGACACTAAACCCACACTAAAGATCCGTTGGTTCCTCCCATCCCATCCATTGGTCTGGAATGAGGTTGAGGTCAGGACATTATTGGACCAGCGGCATCTGAATGACGTCAACAGAGAAGCTTGGTTTAGGAGCCCCTGAAACCGGGTTCTGCACTGATGCTAGGTTCTAGACAGCTGGGAGAACTGAACCGCCTTACACAACGCCAGCAGAACCTCAGAAGGAAGCAGGTTTCTGAACCTGGAAAATGTCTTCCAGTCCACATCTGGTTCCGGTCCAACACTGGTTCCTAGCCAGTCAGAATCAGCACCAGAACAGCAGAACCTGTCTGTCTCTGGTTCTGTGGGTTCTTTAGCTATGACCCGGTTGTTGTTGGTGACCCGTATCTTTAACTCTTGGAGTCTCTGATTGGCTCCTGCTAGCTCTAATACTTTGGACCCTGAAGGTTTTGTTTAGGTCCAGTTTTCCAGTTTTGCTGATCAGAACCACTGTTTTTTTTCCAACAGTTTAGAAGTTCTGAAAGAACTGAAATGGATCAGAACTTTCATTACTGGTGGTGAAAAAGCAAACTGGTCCTTTGTCAGAACCCGGTTCTTCTATCAGGTTGGCAGAGCCAATGATCAGAACTTTCTCTAGCAGGAACCCTGGCAGCACCAAGTTCTGTTTGTTCTGGGGAACCTCCAGAACCTTTACTTTAGGTTGTGGTTCCTAAGGTCAGAACAGAAGAAAGTTCTGCTGCCCCTCAGTGGGAAAAGTCCAGTAGAACCACTAAAGTCCAGTACTGGTCCCAGTCTAACCATGTCCTCTCTCTGATCAGAACCACGACAGGCCCAAGTTCATCCAATGTCTGACGTTCCGGACCAACGGAGATATCCTGACCGGAGACTCTGCTGGACAGCTGCTGGTTTGGACCAGAACCCTTGCCGAGGCACCTCCTGGGAAGGGACCGCAAGGTGGGGAAGCGGCGCCGGGTCGGATGTCTGTAATCGGGTCGGTGATGTTCTGTCGTGCAACCGTTGGCGGCATTCCTCAGTGGGACGGATCCGGACAGGTTCCTGCCGCGCCTCTAATGGTTTCAGGTTCCTGCCAAACTGGGTCGGCTGGGTTCTGAGGAAAAACCGCCGCCTGCGGGTCGGTTCCTGCCTGGCTCAGCACGCTGTTTCCTGGACCAGCGCCAGACATGAACTGCCTTCAGCCGGCGGTTGGAATGCCTAGAGCAGGAAACGAGTCAGAACATAGCGGGTCAGAGCGGTTCTGCTTTGGATCTAAAGCAGATGAACCCATCGAAACTCAGCAGCCGGTACCGGTGGACCCCTGCTGCAGGGAAGGAATTCTGGTTCTGATATGATACAGGCTTCCTTAACCCAGGAATAGAACCACATCTGTAGATCCATCCCACCTAGAGTGCACCATGAAGATCCGGTTTACTCAGAACCCAATCGGAACCCTCCTAGAACCCAATCGGAACCCTCTCAGAAGCCACTCAGAATCCTAACAGAACCCACCCAGAACCCTCTTAGAACCCACTCAGAACCCTCTCAGCTGTAGTTGCGGTTCCTCTCGTCCAGTTTGACCGTCTCCACCCTGTCTGGGTTCCCTGCTTCTGGACCTCAGTCATCCTGAGGTCCGGATCGAGACCCGGTTCCGCCCGTCTGTCTGCTTTAGAATGAATTCAGCCTCCTGAGGCGCAGGGCGGGTTCTGTAGGGTTCTGGTTCTAAATCATTCTTCCTAAACGGTGCTGGAGCCGAGCTCAGAACCGGGCCAGAGGCTTGTGCTGTGATGTGTTTCTGTGCTGTTGGTTCTGGTCCAGTTTAGTGGTGTTCTGTTTGCAGCGTTCCACATGAGGACAGACCTCGGGCCCCTGGAGGCCCATGAGAAAGGCGTGTTCTGCATGTGTGAGCTGAGGAGCGGCTGTCTGCTGACCGGAGGAGCCAAGGACCGCAGAGTCGTCTTGTGGGACCACCAGCTGCACCTGGACCGCGACTTGGAGGTCTGAGACACACACACGCCCGCCCGCCGCAGCCTGGCGCAGTATCCTGGAGCGCTGAAGTCACATGACATCCTTTGTCTGCAGGTCCCGGATCAGTACGGACACATCAGAGCGCTGGCAGAGGGGAAGGGGGATGAGTTCCTGGTCGGGACGTCCCGTAACTTCATCCTGAGAGGAACCTTCAACGATGGCTTCCAGGTGGAGGTCCAGGTGAGGTCACGGCGTCCTCAGAGGAGCGACTTCCTGTTTCACAGCCAGAAAATGCCTTCAGGGTCCCTGTGCCTGTGCCTTTCAGGGTCATACCGATGAGCTGTGGGGTCTGGCCACCCATCCATCCAGGGAACTGTTCCTGACCTGCGCTCAGGACCAGCTGGTCTGCCTCTGGAACTCGGTGGATCACAGCCTACAGTGGAGCCGCAGCCTAGAGGTGAGAAAAGGGAGGAGAAGCAGGAGGAGGAGGAAGATGCACGGTGGGACAGGAGGAATTTCACCAAGGATCATGGGATCAGGACGGTTAAGGAATAACAGAGGATTGAAAGGTTCATGGTACAGTGGACTAGGACGGGTCTACAGGACTGGGGCAGGTCCAAAGGATTTGGAGCGGGTCTAGAGGACCAGGGCAGGCCCTCTGGGGGAGGGACAGGACTGGGGCGGGGCCCATAGATTGTGGGCGGGTGGTTTAATTGTTGTTGGACTCACAGCTGTGTCTGTCCTGCAGGAACATGGACACTGTGCGGAGTTCCACCCCAGTGGATCAGTGGTGGTCATTGGAACACACTCTGGGAAGTCAGTATTAATATCCTGGTGTCTAACTGATCCATCAGGTTCTGCTGAGGTTCTAACTGATCCTTCCCCCCAGGTGGTTTGTTCTGGATGCTGAGACCTCCGATCTAGTTGGGATCCACACAGACGGGAACGAGCAGCTGTCAGTCCTGCGTTTCTCAGTTGGTGGGTTGAGTCTGCTGTGATGTCACTGATGTGAAGGACTACAGTTCCCATCATGCCGCTCTGTGTTGTCTGCAGATGGCAGCATGCTGGCTGTGGGATCTCATGATAACTTTATTTACCTCTACAACGTCTCGGATCGAGGACGGAAGTACAGCCGCTATGGGAAGTGCACGGTGAGACTGTTGCCATGGTGACCCTCTAGTATTCAGTGGCATTAAAACCCGTGACATCTGGTAAACTCAGACGAACCAGCCCTCTGTTAGAAACACGGGGCTGGTTCTGGTCCGATCAGGAACTAGAATCAGTGGTTCTAGTCTGATCAGGAACCAGTCTGAGCTGATGGTTCCTCTGATGTTTCCACAGGGACATTCCAGCTACATTACACATCTGGACTGGTCTCCTGACAACAAGTTCATCATGTCCAACTCTGGAGACTACGAGATCCTGTACTGTGAGTACTAAAGTAGTACTGCGGTACTCAGGGCTGGTAGCGCTGCGGTACTCTGACCTGGTTTTGCTGTGGTACTCTCACATGGTACTCTGACCTGGTAGTACTGCAGTACTCTGACCTGGTAGTACTGCAGTACTCTGACCTGGTAGTACTGCGGTAGTTTGACCTGGTAGTACTGCGGTACTGAGAGGTTGTAGTACTCTCCTTCAATGCTACCCAGAACTCTCCTTTCAGGGGACATCCCAAGCGGCTGCCAGCTGATCCGGAACCGCTCCGAGTGTAAGGACATCGACTGGGCCACCTACACGTGTGTCCTGGGTTACCACGTCTTTGGTCAGTACCTCCGGCTGGGATTAGCGATGCGTTCTGGTTCGTTCTGCTGGTTCTGATGGACTGTGGTGTCTCTCAGGTGTTTGGCCCGAAGGTTCTGACGGCACCGACATCAACGCCCTGATGAGGTCCCACAACAGGAAGGTGATCGCTCTGGCGGATGACTTCTGTAAGGTCCACCTGTTCGCCTACCCCTGCTCCAGATTCAAGGTCAGTCCTAGAACCGCCACCCGGACCAGGTAGAGTCAGAATGTGCTCCCGTTAATGGCCCCCATCTCTGCAGGCTCCCAGCCATAAGTACAGCGCCCACAGCAGCCATGTGACCAACGTCAGCTTCCTGTACAGCGATAGCCACCTGATCTCCACGGGGGGGAAGGACACCAGCATCATGCAGTGGCGTCTGGTCAGGAAGTCCTCCCTGTCCCTCTCAGACGGCATCATCTCTAAGTCCGCCCCCCGCAGGGTTGACCCAGTGTTGGCCACGCCTCCTACGGTGGCCACCTCTCCTACAGTGGCCACACCTCCTCTGCCAGAAGCCGCTCCGGTCCAGGAACCGTCTAATCATGTCTCCCCGCTGGCTGAAGTAGCTCCGCCCACCTCAGAGTCCACCCCGCCCCCCTCAGACAGCACGATGAGCCTGAAGGACAGCCTGGAGACGAGCGACGACACGGCCACGCCCAGCGACGAGGGCCTGCCCCCCCTCACCCCATCCTCCTAGAGAGGCTGCTTCTCCTCCTCCAGGTGCTGCTTCCTCTGGACTCTGGGTGGAGGAGACGACCTCAGAACGCCCGCTAAGACTCAGAACCACCACAGGAAGTGTGGATCTCTGGTCCATCTGAACCCACAGCTTCCAGGTCAGTAACTATCCACGTGGCGTCAGCGGCGAGCCGCCAGGAGCTGCTCTCCTCCGATCACAGCCGCTCCGTGTTCCAGCGCTGTCTGCAGGGGGCGGGGCCTCCCACACCTGCCCCTCTCAGTGTTGAAAGCTGGAGGCGGCATAGGAACTGTCCTGCTCCTGTCTGCCACAGGGGGCAGCAGCGAGCTTTCTTCACTTTTTGTAGAACAAACTGGGGCCGTTTTCCTGCGACCTGAGGGCTTCATCCTGGGTTTCTGGAGACGTTGGAGGTTTCAGTTTGAGGGGAAACCTTGACATTTAGTTTGAAATCGGCTAAAAGCAAATGCTTTATGCTCAAACTCTTCAGTCAGAGTAAGACAGGTGTTCAAAATCTGTGAACTAAAAAGTGAATATCTGTTCACGATCAAACCGTCACTGAAGGAAGCAAACTGCTGCAGGCTTTTATTCTGAAATCAGAACACATTCAGGTTTCACTCGAACTTAAATTATTCATGAATAAAACAAAAATCTAAATGTTTCAAGTCCATTTAAACCGATTTAGATTCCGGTTGTTAATTTTCAGGAGCTCCACACTGTTGCTAACAGGAAACCAACAGGATGCAAACAGGAAGTGTTTCTTGGGCAAAGTTGACCTTCAGGTTGAAAAACTGTGACATGTCGATACAGAGAACCAATCAGAATGAAGCCTCCCTCTTGCACCAATTGATGATAGTAAGCCCTCCTGTTAGCAAAGGATCTGTGTTTGTATATCCTGCAGACTTTTGTGTATATTTCTGCTCACCACTAGAGGGCAGCACCTCCACAGTCACTTTAATGAACATCTCTCATCCAACTGGGTGACAGGAGAGGGAGGCTCTTTGTTCTGATTGGTTGCTCTCAGTGACTCTGCTAGTGATGTTTTTGTTTGTTCTGGACCATTTTCGCTTCAGGCTGTTGAATGTGCTGATGATGTCATTCTGGGTGGGGGCGGGACTTTGATCTTGCTTTTTTTTCTTACTGATTTTTGTATTTTGTATGTCTCTGAAGGGCTTCTGTGGAAGATGTTCAGGTTGGGGCGGGGCCATGTGAGGGGGCGGGGCTTTTTGTTTTAAACGACATTGATCCTCATTAATGATTATTTTTATGTGAATGTTTTGAGCCAATCATCTTCTCTCATGCATTCCTGTCAGAGGACAGATTGTACTGAAGATTTTAACAGCAAAATGCAAATAAACGTTACCATGGTGACAGCCCAGCCAATCAGCTTCATCTTTGCTCGAAATGATCGACATTTTTCAATTCAATTTCAATTCAGTTTATTTATATAGCGCCAAATTCACATCATGTCATCTCAAGGCACTTTACAGTTCAACCAGATCATACAGTCA
>NW_015151543.1:30293-34319 GCF_000732505.1 Cyprinodon variegatus | reverse complement strand
GTGGAAGCCTTTCTAAATAAAAATCTTAACAAAGTGTCCTACATTTATTTTTTCCTTTTTAACAGAACAAAGTACAAAAAAACAACTAAAATTTTGAATAAAAAAAAAAGTGCTTATCAAGTTAGAGTATTATAAAGGTAACTTTACTGAGGTAGTACGCCAACCACCTGAACTAGTCTGGATTGAACTTATTAACTGATATTTGACCTTTAATAAAATCCAAATCCTGGAGCATTTTGTTCCCAAAATCCATGTTTTCCTTAAAACAGCTGTATGATTCTGAAATAAGTAGCTTCGTTGTATTTAAACATGTGTTTACAGTGGATTAAAAACTCGATGTTTGAAGGAGACATCATGGCGTCAGGTGGACGCGCTGCCAGACCTGCAGCGGACATCAGTACATCCTCCAGAGACGCAGCTGCAATAATTAAAGTCAAAATTGTTGTTGCTGGACTGCAGATTTTTTACATAAATCTGTTATTAGCAACCTACAGAATGGAATAGATAAAATGCCCAAAAGCCAAGGCTTTGAAACTGCCTGTTGGTTCCAATTGGACTGAGATTTGGCCTGAGCTCGCTGTCAGGGATTTGGCATCCATCCATCATCCATCCATCATCCGTCCATGGATGATGGAGCCCTTGATCGGCTCCATCACTTAGTGTAGTGAGGGGCTGTGTGGGGCATCCTAAGTGGTGTGGGGGTGGGCGCTCGGAGTGGGGTGCCTGCTGGGTGTGACCCCGGGGTCTGTAACCCCCATCGGGACGGGGCTTGGGACGTCGGGGCATCGTACGGCGGCCACTTGTGGTGCTCTTGGGGGGGTTCCGTGGTAGCGGACGTGAGCTACTGGCCAGGTAGCTGTGCTGCTGGGTGGGTCTGGGGTCCCTGGGGCGCATTGCCCTCAGGCGGGTGCCCCGGCGGGGCGTCTGGGGTTTTGGTTCTGTTTCGGCGAGAGCGTATCGGGAGACGGAGACCAACAAGACCTCCCTCATCCTTGGCCCTATCTCAAAGAATTTTTAGAAATAGTCGTAAAATTGAGCTTTCAGTTCATATAGTTGCTTCTGGATGTTTTTATTAAAGGTTACTTTATACTTTTATACTTTAAGTAGTTTTTGGAGCAAATACGTTTTCACTTTTACTTGAGTAAAGAGGTCAAGTTGATACTTCAACTTTTACCAGAGTGTTTTTAAACTGCAGTATCTAAACTTCTACTGAAGTAAAACATGTGTGAACTTTTGACACCATTGTATTAAACAAACCAAAAACTCCTGTCACTGAGTTGTAGAATCCCCTCCCTATAAATATTGAATTCTCTGTGAATTAATACCGATCATTTTTTAATAAGATCCTCGTCAAACGGACATGAAATGTTTGTTTTTAAAACCTAATGTGTCTAAAGGACCTAGTTATTTTTTCACGGCCAAAACTACGACAAATCGGACTAAATCAGGAACTAAAACAGCGTGATTGGTTGTAAGGAGACAGAGGAGAATCTGAGTTTACTGAAGGAAACCTGCTGCTGACCAGGTTAGCTCTGGGGGGATGTTACCATGGCAACAGAAACAGCTTGAGGGAGCTCTCTTTGTGAAACAGAAAAGTCAGTTTCCCTGATTTCAGGTTTAGAAAACTTGGAGTTTTCCATTGAACCTTCTTTGTTAAACAGACCCCAGATTACAGACAATAAGAGGAAGAGGAAAAAGAACAAGCTAGTTTTATTATTTTTTTTTTATTTAGTTTAGGGCTACCTCAAAAGAAACAGTAATAACAATACTTAGTAAAGTATATACCACATTAAACATGGCACAATTGTGTGTTCTCAGAACGGAACCGTGACTCAACAGAACCTCATAACTGATCCATGACTCACTAGAACCTCAGGACTGAACCATGACTCGGTAGAACCTGGGAATTGAACCCTGACTTAGGCCTGAGTCAGCAGATCTAACCCAGCCTGTGAGGGTGTTTCTGACCCGGAGTTCATGAGTTCAGGACAGTTTGTTTATGGATCCTTATCAGCAGAGGATAAAAGTCCAGCTTCGTTTGTTCAAATCAGTTGTTTTTCTTTCCAGAACATTTTAGACCCAAAGAACCAGAAACATGAAGGCCTGTCTGCTGCTGGTTCTGCTACTGCCGCTCTGCTATGGTAAGAAAATTCTGTTCCCATGTTTAGAACCCAACTATCAGGACCGGGAGGAAGTCAAACTGACTTTAGAACCAGACTTTGTTTGGAACCAAATGTTCTGATGTGCAGATTGGATCAAACATCATTCTGGGATCGATGCTCTGCTGAAACTTTTCCCACTGAAACAGAATACGGTTCTCTGCTCTCCTCCTGGGGGCTGTTTGAAATGGAGAACCAAATGGAGCTGGTTCTGAGAGGGCGGTTGGTGGAGGACTTAATTCAATTTCTATTCATTTTATTTCTANAAAAAAAAAAGTGCTTATCAAGTTAGAGTATTATAAAGGTAACTTTACTGAGGTAGTACGCCAACCACCTGAACTAGTCTGGATTGAACTTATTAACTGATATTTGACCTTTAATAAAATCCAAATCCTGGAGCATTTTGTTCCCAAAATCCATGTTTTCCTTAAAACAGCTGTATGATTCTGAAATAAGTAGCTTCGTTGTATTTAAACATGTGTTTACAGTGGATTAAAAACTCGATGTTTGAAGGAGACATCATGGCGTCAGGTGGACGCTCTGCCAGACCTGCAGTGGACATCAGTACCTCCTCCAGAGACGCAGCTGCAATAATTAAAGAAGGGCTTCGAGTCTGGCTCCCTGTCTCGGTCCTGGTCCGTGCCGTCCCCTGGTGGGGGCTTCGTCCAGGGTGGGGGTTCTACATTGTATGTGCGGGCTGGCTGGAGTTGTCTCCCCCCCATTTCGGCGCCTGCCGCCGGTCCCTGGCCCCTGGGCTATGGTGTTGCGACTGGTGGGGTCCCCCCTCTCCGGGGTGACTCTCGTGGAACGGGGGTCCCCGTTGGAGTCAGCGGGGGAGCTGTCCTTTGCTCCCCATCCCCGGATTCCTCCCTCTGCCTGCTCCATCACACTGCCACACATGTAGGTTTTTGGGGAGGGGGTCATTACTGGAGGGCCCCACCTTCTGATAATGCTCTCCCCAGAGAAGGTTGGAGGGAGGGGTGTATGGTGGCTCCCCCAAGTTAAGGGGGGGGCCCCTCTGGTTTGGGTGGCCTGCGCGGGGCTCCTGGGGGAGCTTTTGCTGGGGATAGTCTGGTCCGGGTGTGGGGCCGGGCTCGAAGCAGGAACGAGATGGGTTGGTGTGGCGGTGTCGCCGCTCCCCTCCCCCCATCCGGATTTTAGGTTCACTTATTGGGTCATCCGATAATCCCAGGACCAAAAACCAGTGCCGCCGAGTCTTTGGTCCTGGAATTATTGGATGTGGGATTATTCAGAACGGCTCCAGATGACACTAAACTCATGGGTGAGTAGAACATGATGGAATAACGGAAAATAAAGGGGCCAATGTCAAAAAAACGGCGTTATCCTTTAACTCATACAAATGTATTTCATTCAGAAACTCTGGGCTTTCTTACTATAAATGTATTTCTATTATTTTTGGATTATGCGCATCTGCTATCTATTTTAAAAAATGCATAATATTACAGCAGCAAATTATCAAAGGTTTTTAAAAGCTCCAAATGAGGCTTCAGATCATAAAGCGACAATAAAGCTGTCATTGTTTTACAGGCATAATTTGCATTTGCTGACCCTTGACCTTTAACTACTGATGGATAAACTACAGGAAATCAGTCATACAAATGTCAACTCCTCTAAGATAGCACAGGATGCAATTTATGGCAAATTCTATTAACATGAATGCATAAATACCTAATTTTATTTCAGCATTAAATTCTGTTTCAAGTAACAGATCATTAAAAATGTATCCAGACCTTTACTGGTTGATGATTTTCTTTATTCGGATCCACTGATTTTTAATTGGTTACCCCTGGTTTACTGTTTCTAAATATTTATTTCCTGTCATGTGCTCCATCCAATGCAGATCATT
>NW_015151543.1:24551-26398 GCF_000732505.1 Cyprinodon variegatus | reverse complement strand
TTTATTCCAGGCAGATATCATTACTTGTGATATTGGCTCATCTAACAGAGGAATTTTGCTTTGCAGTTTTGCGTCGCCTATTATGGCTTTAATCGGTATTGTCTTGAATGTTTCCCCTTCCACAGCTTTCCATCCCGCAGTGTAATCCAGGCAGCATAAACATAACAAATTCTATTTCTTAATTATAACACAGATTAATGGGCTCGCCGCTCACTTGAAAACACTGAACATAAACATAGGAAAAAGTCAATATTAAGAACAAGCAAAACTCAAACTGAACTCTTGACTTCCAAGGTGGGGGGTCTCGAATGTGGACCCTTCTTCATCACCAATGGCGGCTTCCTCATAGGTTAATGAAGGGGCCCCTGGTGGCTATGGTCTCAGTATAGAGAGCACCGAGAGAAACCTAACTTTATTACTTATGGTACATCATAAACCAAATGCAAGTCTTATTACTATCAGAATGGGTAAACCTCCGTGGGCATGGTTGATGTCCTCTTTAAGTTATTCTTTGTATCCGGCTGCAGGGTCTTGCCTCTTGTTTGCCTCACCTCTCCACAGTCCTCTGCATACCCTGCTCCAGGTCAGCTGTTTCAGTTGTTCCAAGACCATTTCTGGTGACATAACAACCTGCACAGCGTAGCCTCTGCAGGACATATCTTAAGTAGCTTCCACCACTGTGTTGCAAATCTTTGTTTAATCGGCATATTTCACCCTTAGCCGGGTTGGAAAGAAGGTCTGAAAAGGGATCCGTTTCTCCTTCAGGATCCACAGATCTTTTAGTTTTTTCAAAATATGTAAAATATTTTTTCTGCCATGCTTTGCGAAGGAGGAGTTCTTAGGTTTTAAAACTGAGGAATTTCACAATAATAGACTGCTGTGGAGCATTGCTTGAGGGTGGAGGGCCTAGAGAGCGCTGCGCCGGTTCAATTTGTTTGTCGAGCTCGCCTTAGGACAGCGCCAAGCCCTCATGGAGCAACTTCTCCACAAAGTCACCCATTGATGCCGAGTCCTGTTCTGCCAACTAAGGTACTCCATAAATGCATATGTTCTCTCTTCGTGTACGGCTCTCTAGCTCCATTAGTTTATCCTCCAGCTTTATCTGTAGCTTCATTATTTCAGCGTTGTCCTCCATGGTTAAAATCCTCTCCTCCTCTTTTTCAATCCAACCCTCCGTCTCATCAAGTCTGGCGTTCATCTTTTAAATATCTTCTTTAAATTCCCCCAGATACGCATTATTTTCCTGTCGGAAACCTCTTAATTCCTTCAATGCCGTCCCCCATTCAGCCATGTTACTACTATTGCTTGCTTAGCTCAAATCAAATGCAGCAGCCGTACTTCTTCAAAGCAGAGGTTTGAGATAAATAGCAGTTAGCATTAGCCAAAATGTTAGATATATTTCCTCGGCCTAAAACGTCCACTTTTTGCACTACAAAGCATCCGTTTTGAAACCCACTAACTGAACAATGAGGTTATAAAATCAGTCAGGAAGCCTTCTTGCTGCAATACTGTCTCCTCCAGCTCAGACAAACTTCCTAGAACCGCACCACAGTCAGAATCAATTCATCCCAGCTCGGTGATGGGTTAAAGGTGTGATGCACCCGCCAAGATACACCCACCGAGATGGGTTGAAGGCGTGATGCAACCGCCAAGAAGCGCCCACCAAGATGGGTTAAAGGCGTGATGCACCCGCCAAGGTACGCCCACCGAGATGGGTTAAAGGCGTGATGCACCCGCCAAGATGCGCCCACCGAGATGGGTTAAAGGCGTGATGCACCCGCCAAGATGCGCCCACCAACATGGGTTAATGGCGTGATGCACCCGCCAAGATGCGCCCACCAACATGG
>NW_015151543.1:14103-23103 GCF_000732505.1 Cyprinodon variegatus | reverse complement strand
TCCACAGCTTTCCATCCCGCAGTGTAATCCAGGCATTACACCCAGACTAAGCCCTTCTGACTGTTCGGTCACCTTCTACTCCAGCACAGGTGCTGATAACTTTGTCTGTCTGCAGATAATGGAGAGAAAGGCTGCACTCGGCTGGAGAACTGCTCAAAACCCGGATGGACCTGCTGCCACACGGACCGCTGCAATGGGGGACATTCAAACCAGTCTGGATGATTAGTCAGAGTCCTGATAATTCCTGTGAGGAGTGCCTCAGAGCCCATCTAATGAGTCTAGATCCAATAAACTGTTGGATGGCCCAATAACCAGAGTGTGTGGTTTATTTTACCAGTGGAGTATAAATGCTGTTTCAATATCTATCAATATGCCTGAAGCTCTTCATCATGACTTTTTATAGAAACAGAAGAACATAGACTGTAGACCCAAATACAACCAGAAATAACAGGGAACGGTTAATAGGTTTATTATAGGAATGTTGCAGAGATCTCTGGAGCAGGTTAAACCAACGGAGCAGGAACCACTGGAAGGGAGAGAGCAGGTTAGTTTATGGACAGGAGATTCACTGGATCTTTAGGTTTAGACAAAGAGCCAATAACCGTCTTCTGAATCTAGCAGTATTAAAAATCCAGAGCTTAGGTTCAAAGGTGATGTTGAAAATCGGTTTTCTGTAGATAGGGATTCTAGCCGGATCCATGCAGAAATCTACGAGGGACGAACCTGATAAATAAGGGGCTGGAAGAACTCATAGGTCCAGGACTGAATCAGAGCCAGAGACTGAAAGAGTCTTTAAAATCAGGAGGGGGATTCATTTACCTCAACCGGAGTCAGGTGTCAGACAATCTAGCACTGCCAACTGGTCAAAGACGCGCTTATTCAATTCAGTTTATTTATAAAGCGCCAATTCACAACACATCTCATCTCAATGCAATTTACAGTTCAACCAGATCATACAATCAAATTGTTTAAAAGTTTTCTATCTAAGGAAAACCAACTGATTGTATCAACTCATTGACTCTTCAGCAATCCCTCACACTAAGCCTGCTTGTAGTGACAGTGGAGAGGAAAAACTCCCTTTTAACAGGAAGAAACCTCCAGCAGAACCAGGCTCAGTGTGAGCCTGCCACAAAAGGGTGGGGTTAAACAAGCAAATACAAAAAAACAAATATTACCATTTAAACTTGGCCAAAGACTAAAATGAGGTTATCTCCATGTCACTCTCCGAGGGCGGCACTGCGTTAGAAGGAGGTGAGGCAATGCAACAAGACTTGGTGGAATATGTTTTATTGGTGCTGCAGTTCACCAATACACCGACACCCATTTNCAGCTGATTGCATCGACTCATTGACTCTTCAGCAATCCCTCACACTAAGCATGCTTGTAGCGACAGTGGAGAGGAAAAACTCCCTTTTAACAGGATAACTCAGGGTTCTACTCAGCCGACCCGGGTCTGAATCCCAACCGGACCCTTAGCTGCATGTCCATCCATCATTCTCATGTGTCTGCTCTGAAAAAGAAAATTGTTTTAGTGACATCATCTAGGTTTCAACAGAATAGTTCTGTTCAGTCAGGCCACCGTTAAACACAGGGTCCAGTTGTTGATATTCGCATCCTTAGAGCTCTTTGGTGCAATTCTAATAACAAGCATCTACATGTTCTACATCCCAATTAAACCTGTCCTCCAGAGAGCCCGGGCAGTCTGCTCAGGGGCACAGCATGGCATTCTGGGTGTTGAACCAGGGACCTCGCAGCCACTTTAGGAGCTCAGTTCTCTGACCTCTAGACTGGATAAAAGGGCAACGGATCTAACCTGAGGGTTGGTTCTGACTGGTTCTGTTTTTCCTGCAGCCCAGTTCAACATCCACTGCTATGGAGAAGATTTCCTGATGGTCAACAACATGCTTCTGCAGTGCACCGGGAAGGTCCAACAGGCCTGTTACACCAGAGGTGAGTCCTGGACCTGCCCCTCGGGCCCCGTGGCTCAGACTGAAACCCAGTGTTCTGTCTTAGATCTTCAGGTTCTTAACGAGCAGATATATTAGTCCAACACCTGCTGTGGGTCTTATTACTTGGTCCCAGATCCGATCCAGACCGGGTTCTGGTAAAAGTGGATCTGAAAGTGAAGAATGAGGCTGGATGGGGATCCAGTTGATAATGATCCAACCTCTGACCTGGTTCTGACCCCAAAAATGGGTCCATGGGACTGAAGTTGAAGCAGGGATGTTACTGGTTAGCAGAGAGCTACCGTTCCATCATGGTTCTTCATCCCATGCTGAGTTCTGAAAATGGGCCGGTGCATGAAGAATCAATGAGAATTGGTTCCAAATCTTCAATTCTCCTGAAATCATTCAATTTTAAATGTAATTTTTATGCCAGGTATTTTCCCCCAAAGTCTCTCTTCCTGTCAGACCCATGAATGTGCTGCTGAATTACCTACTGAGATAGACCTGAGATCTGAGATAAACCCTGGATCTGAGATAGACCCTGGATCTGAGATAGACCCGGGATCTGAGATAGACTCTTTCCCGCTTTAGCCATTTTCTTGTGAGGGCCTTTTTGCTTTCTGCCAGCAAAATGTATAAGTTCTGATCATTATATTTCAGTTTGTCGACTGTTATATTACACAGAAATATGCATTCAAAGGTTAAAGGGAATTTAAATGTGAAAATGTAAATGTTGATGAATTTGAGACCAATATTGCTGGATGGTTTGACATCTCTAGAGAATATGGGAATGATTGGCAGCATCCCTGCCACATCTCCAGCAGGTGTCGCCATTTCCCTCATATCTTTTTTGCTCTGCAGTTATGAAAAATCCTATAATGCTTTTCGAGCTAAATTCAGGCCAAACCTTTGATCTCGTCCATGGTATCTTACAGATGTGTTCCCAGTCGTTCTCTGGAGTCGTCAGGCCACTTTCTTTTTCCCACTTTAACATAAGCAGAGCTGTTCTTACACTGCAGGGCAGCGTTGTACAACCTACAAACATTTTTGCCTGTTTTTGATTTAGTTAATATAAATGTTTCCACAAATCTCGAACTATGTAAATGTGCTTTAGATCCTGATAAAAATAATTTCTGACCTGTAGATATCTGAAAAACTCATCTGCACATAAATGATATTTACTTTTCAAGGTATCAAAGCATTGGAGCGCCCCCTTATGGAAAAAAAGAATAGTAACTAGTTAGGCCTTTTGAAATCTATTTCTTGAACCTATCATCATGTTGGTTGGTTAAAATCTAAGTCATAATCGCATCATCTTAAACCTTTACAGCCCTTTTCTAACCCACGTATTGCTTTATTCCAGGCAGATATCATTACTTGTGATATTGGCTCATCTAACAGAGGAATTTTGCTTTGCAGTTTTGCGTCGCCTATTATGGCTTTAATCGNTTTACATGCATGCAACTTAGAAACAACTAATCCTAAAGTCAATCAAGAAAATAAATCAAACTTAATATAAGTTAACTTTAGAGTATTATCCTTCTTAGCTCACATGGTATGCTCCACCCTTCTAAGGAGACACACCAGGAAGGTAAACCCCAATTAACACACCAAAAACTGAAATAAAGAAATGAAACAAAAACTATCTGTTCTATAAATAAATATCAATTAATAGGGATGGAGCCTCTGCTGTCCATCACACTCCAACATAACCAATTAAAATCACCAATGCTTTAATAGAACAGTCTAAAACAGGGGTGTCAAACTGGTTGCAGAAAGGGCCATGTGGCTGCAGGTTTTCTTTCCAACCAAGCAATAGCACACCAGACTCCATTCATCTCATCAAGTTAGTCCAATCTGAACATTGCTATTTTTGCGTTATGGGGCTGTGTGGGTGCAATAAAACAATACATACCCTTTTTATGTGACAACTGCACTGGGGAGGGTGAATTACAGCCACACCCCGGTACAAAGCAGCAGACTTCCAGTGGTTTCTAGATTTAAACAAGTCAAATCAAACACTAAATTTGTAGGTCTTATGCAGAAGGAGAAACATTACTTACTGATGTTAGAGCTTAAGACCTGCATGCTTTCCAAGTGACCTTCCCCATGGCGTGTGACCAAATGCCAGCATAAGCAACCAGGTGAGAGTTTCCCCTTTATACTCGCCAGCAATCATGAGGTAATTAGGGGGCCAGGTGTTCTGAATATTGGGGCAGGCTTCTTCCTGCTACATCAGCATGAATATAAGAACTGATAATAACGACCTGATTGAGGTTGTTGGGAACAGTGGTGGTTCTAGAGTCTTCGACCTGCTGGGAGGAAGGATCTATGATAACACCCCTGGTGCATTTAAGGTGCAGCAGTGTGTCACTGAAGGAGCTCTCCAGTTCAGCACCAGCTTCATGCATGGGGTGGGAGACAAACGTGGCCTCATAGTTAGGGCATTGTTGATTCTGAGTTCAAGCCCCACTGCCACAGACCGCCACTCTGGGTCCCTGAGCAAGACCCTTACTCTCAGTCATCAGAACCTTTCAACAGTGGGCTGAGCATGTCCCTACTAAAACAGAGGCACAAAGAACAGAAACAGATGATGCTCTCCAAACCTGTGGTTTCCCAAACTGGGTGTTTATCAAATCAGCAAGGAAATCCAAAAGACACGCAGCAGAACATAACGGTGAGAAGATTAAACACAAAAACATCTCTATCCCATATGTTGCTGGAGTCCCTGAAAAACTCAGGAGGATTTTCTCCAAACAAAAAATCCCAGTATATTACAAACCAAACAGACCCTTAAACAGAGACTAGTGCATCCTAAACATAAAACCCCCGGACCCAATCTGAGCGGAGTGGTGTCTGCAGTTTAAAGCCGTAAGGAATGCTCTGATCTTTATATTGGAGAAACCAAACAACCTCTCCACAGACGCATGGCCCAACACAGAAGAGCGCCCTCCTCTGGACAAGACTCTGCTGTACATCTACACCTTATGGATAAATGACATTCTTTGGAGGAGCAGAATGTTAACATTTTGGACAAAGAAGACAAGTGGTTTGAGAGGGGTGTGAAGGAAGCCAAATGGAGGAGGGGATCAAAGGGAATACCTCCTTAAATAACCTGGTTGGAACTGGATCTAACATACAAGTTGAAGGCTTAGATGAAGACAATAATTTTGCTATTTCTGAAAGTTCAACTGGATCAAAGCAGTCTAAACCCGATTCAGATTCCATGACTACCTCAGATACAATCATGGATAGAGGAGTGCTAATGATAAGTGGCGGCTCAGACTGAGCCTTGTTCTGTGCCTTGAGATGATATCTGTTTTGAATTGGCACTATATAAATAAACTGAATTGAAACTGAATGATGGATGGATGGATGGATGAGTGAATGATGGATGGATGGATGAATAGAAGCTGGATGGATGGATGATGAATGAGTGATGGTTGGATGTATTATGAATAGATGATGGATGGGTGATGGGTGGATTGATGATGGATTGATGATGGATGGATGTGGCTTGATGATGCAGATCACATCTCGGTTTCTCGTCTCAGCACACCTCAGAGCTCATAGATTAGGAGGGTTGAGTGAGTCGACTCTTGAAAAAACATCCATGAACAGTTCGATGTGTTCTCCAAACTCGTTATCTCTCCTCAGCTCAGGCCTCCATCGGCGTCCTCCATCCGCTTCCCTTTTTTCCCGCTCTCCCTTTCTTCCTCCCATCATCCCCCGGTCCGTTTTTTTTTTACTGGTTAAATTCACTTGTTGCTCTGATTTTTTACTACTTTCTTTTTTCTTTTCCTGGTACTCAGTCTATAGTCTATAGACTAATATAAGTTTAGTTTGAAAAGCAAGTTTACACACATGTAAATAATAGTGTAATATGTAGATAACATTGTAAATAATCACCTAGATTAAACATTAAAAATAAACAACCAAAAAACAATGATATAAGACTCTTTTATCAAACAAAGAATTGTTGCAAAGTGGTTATTATGTACATATTTAAAGGCTTACAGTACATGTTTTTTTTTTTTTTTGCCAGTGGCTACACTTTATTATTTAAGTTTATTCACCACTATCAATCAGGTTCTTGGATTGATTTCATGAAATGAAAAGATAAAAACTTGTTTTAGAAATCAAAATCTTATTAAGTGAAAACATACAATTCTACATAGGAAACACAACTTAAAAGAGTAAAAAATGTCTGTATTGATTTATCAGTGACAGGTTACTTTTTTCTGACCTCCAGCTGATTAACCTATTGGTGGCCCCCACTGCGGCCCCTGATAGGTTTAGTATTAATATGTTTTTAGCAGCAATTCCTCATCTCACATATTCTGGTAACAGCTTTTTTGTTTGTTTGTTTTTTTTTACAGTAAATACAAGCAACTGTTTAGCAGTTAGCTATAAGAAGCTAGCTCATGGACCAACAGCAGCTGAATTCTGCCAGAATAAAACTAAACTATCAATAAATGGTCTGTTAAAATCATTTCTCCTCTGTGTGGTGCTCAGAGCCCCTCAGCTCTGACTGCGGAACTGCTCCTTCAACCCCTGAACAGATCTTCAAATATCAAATTCTGTTCTTTACTGATTTATTGACCAACAGCTGATCTGAACTGCAGGAAGAGCAGTTACTGTTCAGTACAAAGGTTAAACGTTGATTGGGTGATTGATGTGTTTCTATTACAAACTAAATAATGAATAAAGTTATTAACACATTATTTCATTAAGCGTCAGATGAGGACACGAATATAACATAAATATATTGGAATATTTTGACTGTATTATTGGAATAAAATATAAATAATATTTGATTTGATTGTTTGAATAAATGTTATAACCGCTTGCCATAGCCGGCATCACTCGGAGCGCTTCTTCCGGGACAATCTCCCCGTTTCCAAGGAGATTGTGCGCGTGCCGTCAAAAGACCGAAACGAAACTTAAACTCAACAAAACTGACGAAGCGTTGAGTTCAAAGCACCAGAGGAGGTTTGTTCGGAGGTTCGGTCTGGACTGGTTCCGTCCTGATCCAGGTGAGTCCAGTTTAAACCTCTTGCTCTATACTGGGAGGAGCTGCGCTGCGCTGGAACCAGTTGGAATAATTTCTACTGGCTGCTGTGGAAACCAGTCTGCGCTGGAAAACGCTCGTTAACTGGTGTTACTGCTTGATAGTAAACTGGTGGTTACTGGTTGATAGTAAACTGGTGGTTACTGGTTGATAGTAAACTGGTGGTTACTGGTTGATAGTAAACTGGTCTTACTGGTTGATAGTTTGATTAGAAATGTTATCGCAAACACATGGAGCTGCGTGAATCTCCATCTATCAGAAGACTGTCTCCCTTAAAAATCAATGCAGCAAACGTTGGTTTAATTGGAGAAATTAACCTCCTCTACAGTGCATGGAAATATTTTTAGTTTAAATTTAGTTACAAAATATTGAAGTGGAAATTGGCAAAGTGTGATGCACTTTTGGAATTAATATTTTCCTAAAAAAAAAAAACCAAATATTGCTTCTTTATTTACTAATTTTTCTAAAGGGATTTTTATATTTTCAGAAAAGTAAAATCTTTTGTATTCAGAGAATAACTCCTATGTAGTTAGGAAAACATTCAGTGAGAGTGTCAATATTCCAATTTTAATACCTAGTTGGTGTAATTAAGTGTTAAATTTATAAACTCCAGAAAGATTCATTATTTAACACTAAATAAGAGTTACAATGCCAACTCTCCAAAAAGAGTCAAATGAACATTTGCTGGTGTGGAGCCATATAGACACTTGAAAGGTGTTAATTTGAGCTTGTTGGATCTGCTGGTTACGCTGAGGTCCCTGTGTTTATCTTCCATCATCTGTGATGAAGTTTTTGTTGCTCTGGTTCTGTCTGTTCCTGCTCTGCAGAACTTCCTGTTTATCTGGTTGAAGATACACTGAGAGCTTCTGCTGTCAGGGAAAAGTTCCTGTTTGACTTGATGCCTTCTGTCAGCAGCCACTAATCTCTGCTGGATGGTTTAATGTCAGCATCACACATTTTTTCCTCTCTTCCTGAATCAAACCTTTTCCTGTGTGATCTCTGAACTGTGACACACCTGCACTCTTTGTCTCTGCACCTGCGTCACTGAGGCGTGACCTGATGGGTTTCCTCATCTACAACAGGGAGTGGCTGCTGCTGATAATACTATAGCTAATTTGTCCCTGACAGGTACTACTCTGGTATAGTCAGCACGTACGCTCAGCCAACAGAACCTACTGGAATAACTGGCAGCAAAGGGAAATAACAAAACAAACTAGAAAAAGCTGTTTCGTAGAAACAGCAAGTGAGAATGCTTCTGTTGAATGAAAAAAGCTGAAATTACCTGAAGAACATATGAAAATGTGATAGGAAGTCATCAGAAACTTCAAACTGCAGGAAACAATTGAATCATCTGATGATTTTGTAGGGTAGAATCATTTGGCAGTAAAATGACAGAAACAAACTCATCTTAAAAGCTGCACAGCCAAACCATACATGATATCAAAAAAGTCTTGAATGTGTACACTAGAAGGGGCTTAATATAATGTCTCAAGATTCTAGAAAATTTTCTAAAGAAATTTTGAAGTGGGGCCACCTACTGCCCAGAAACATGTCAGGTGTGTTATAAATGAGCAGCAAACAGAAAAGCTTAATTCCTGTCCAGAAAGAGAGCTGAATGAAGCCAAAGTTCACAACCAGTGACCTGCGGTGAGGTTCATAGCTGGTGAGGCACTGACGTCATCAGAATCAGATTTGCAAATAGATGCATAGATTGACAGCAGTTTACAGGTTATGTTTCACTTCTTCATCCTTACACATACAAACTGTAGCTCACAAAACACACATTTCCTTAAAAAACAAAACAAATTAAATGTTATTACTGTCTTACCTTTACTTATAAATGAAGTTCATGCGTCGCTCCTTCTGCACAAAAACATCCGTCACTTTGCGAAGTCCTCCTTATCTTCCTTCAGTTTTAAAAGTCTCTGTCTCAATGGTGATCACTGCCAGGGAAGAAAGCCTTCCTTGATCCGTCCTGTTCCT